>NW_027069107.1:0-34989 GCF_037157495.1 Lathamus discolor | reverse complement strand
TCCCCATGTCTGTGTCCCCCCATTGATGCCCGCATCCCCATTGACGTCCACGTCCCCCCCTTGATGCCCACGTCCCGCAGTGGTGACCCCGTCCCCCCCCGTCCCCCCCTCACCCCCGCATTCCCCATCCCCTCCCTGTCCCCCCCCCCCTTCCGCAGCAGCGCCCCCGCCCGGGGCTGCGGGTGCCGGTGCCCGAACCGGCCGGGCGAGCCTTGCGCAAGGCGGGTGCGGGCCCGGCCCCGCTCGCAGCGCCCCCGACGCCGGACTTCGGCCCCGGCCCCGCCTCGGTGCCCGGAGCCGGGGCTGGGGCCGGGGCTGGGGGGACCCCGGGGCCGGGCCGGGGTTGGGGGGGGGGGGGGGGGGCACGGACGGCGCGGACAGAGGCGCTTTGTGCGCGGGGGCCCCCTCCCCGCGGCCGCACAAAGGGGCGATTGTGGAGAACGGGACAAGGAGGGGGGGGGGGCCCCGGAGCCCCCCGGGACCCCCGGGGCACAGCGGGGTGCGGGCCCCCCCTCCCCCGACGTGAGTCAGGCCCCGGCGCGGGGGGGGCCGCGGCGGTAAATGGCGGCTTTGTGCTGCCCCAGTGCGGGGGCACGGAAGGGGCCCGAGCCCCCCCCCCCGGCAGAGAACGGGCAGCTCGGGGCACGCAGGGGAAGGGGCGAGGCCCCCCCGCCCGCAGCGGCGGGGCAGGGGCTATATAAAGGTCTCAGCTGCGCTCTGGAATGGCCCCAGCCCCGACGGGGCGGGGATGGGAGCGGGGCTGGGGGGGGGGGCTCGGAGCAGGGAGGGGGGGGGGGCTGCGACCCCAAATAACTCATTTGGGGCCCACCCCAAAGGGGATGGGGGGGGGGCAGGCCCCAGCCCCACGGGACCCCCGTGCGCCGTTAACGGCGGCTCAACCGGTCCCGCGGGCACAGCGGGGCTCGGGGGGTGCGGGTCGGGCCCTTGGGGTGCACCCGCCCGTGGGGGGGGGGGGGGGGGGGGTGGGTGCTGAGGGCCCCCCCCACCCCGGCCCGGCCCCCGCCGCGTTATCAGCGCGGGGCCCCGCTGGCAGCTCCGCAGCCGCCGCTATCGCCGCGTGCCCCCGGCCCCCCGCCGCCAGGAATAGAACCGGGACCCGCGCGGGGGCCTCGGGCAGGGGGGGGCCGGGACCGGCCCCAAGCGGGCACCGGGCGGGGGGGGGGAGCCCCGCGCCCGCCGCCGGCCGCACCCTCGCTGCTGGAGCAGGACTCGGGGCGAAGCCGCCGCTTCCGGGAGGGGCCCCCGGGGCAGCGCCGGGCTCGGGGCACCCCCAATGGGACCCCCCCCCACCGCTCCCCGACGGGAGCCCGGTGGGGCCCGGGCGCTGCGGGGGCGCAGGTGCCGGTGCCGCGGGGGGGAGCCGAGCCCAGCCCCGGGCCCGATCCCGGTCCCGGTCGCCCCCTCGGGGGGGGGGTTTGCGCTGGCCCCGGGCCGTGGGGGTGCGGTGGGGCCGGGGGGTCCCGGCTGGACGGGGAGGAGCAGCGGGGACCGGGACCGGGTCCGGGATCGGGATCGGGATCGCGGCGCGGGGCCCCCGCGCGCTCCCGGTGCTCACCTGCCTGCGCGGAGCCGGGCGCGGGGGGCGCGGAGCAGGAGCAGCAGCAGCGGCAGCGGCAGGAGCCGGGCCCGGGGCAGGAGCCGGTGCCGGTACCGGGGCCGGGTCCGCTCCATCGCGGCGCGCAGCGGGGCCCGGCGGTCGCGGCGTGCCGGGCGCGGCGGGGGGAATGCACCTGGCGCGGGGCCGTCGGGGCGGGGCGGGGCGAGGCGGGGCCGGGCCGGGCCCCCCCCCGGGCAGCGCAGAGCGGGCCCCGCCCGCCGCGCCCCGGGACGGCCCCCCCCGAACCCCGGCCCCGCCTCCATCAGGTGCAACCGGGCCCGACCGGGGCCAATCAGAGCCCCCCCGGGGGAGAATTCACCCCCCCCCCCCCCCAGGGCAGGGGCAGCACCGGGATGGGGGGCACAGAACCCCCCCCCCCCCGAACCTGGCTCCTGGGTGCCCCCCCCAACCCCTCCCGTGCCCAGCATGGGGCCCCCTCCCATCCCCTGCCATTGGGGGGGTAGAACCCCCCCCCCCGAAGCCTCATTCCCCCCCCTCTGCCCCACAGCGGCGCATTCCCCCCCCCCCCCCCCAAAACACGGGCACGGGCTCGGGGCAAGCTCCTTTATTGGTCCCGCGCTCGGGGTCGGGCTCCAGCGTTGTCTCCTCACATGGGCTTCGGGGGGGGCCGGGGGGCAGCACCCTGGAGGGGGGGGGGACAGCGTCAGGCAGGGCTTGGGGGGGTGAAACCCCATTTCCCCCCATACATGTAATAGATAATGTGTAACATAACATGTAACATATGTAACATGTAATACATAACATCTATAACATCTATATATATCCATCTATAACATTATAACATGTAATATATAACACGTAATACATAATATATAACACATATAACAACATGTATAACATATAATACATAATATATATAACATCTATAATATATATAGCATAATATATAACATATAACATGTAATATATAACATAACATGTAATACGTAAGATATATAACATATATAGCATATATAAAACATATATAACATATATATAAAACACATAATATATAACATATATAACATGTTATATAATATATAACATACAGAGTGTCAGCCAAAGCTATGGGGAGGAATTGGGGGGGCAGGAATTGGGGGGGGTGAATGAACCCCATTCCCCTCCGTATACATTTAGCATCAACCAGGCCTCAGGACAGGGCTGAACCCCCAATTCCCCCCCCCCCCCATTCCCACATCATCAACCAGGCCTTGAGGGGGGCTGAACCCCCCATTTCTCTCCCCCCCCCCCCCCCCCCCCCATGAAATGGGGCTCATCCCTCTCATTCCCCCAGCATCAAGCAGGCCTTGGGGGGGGTTTGAACCCCACTCCCCCCCCTGTACCTACAGCGGGGCGGAAGCGGGGCGGGGGGGTCCGGTCCTTGCGCGCCTCCCGCGAGCGGTTCCGCACCACCTTGCTGTGGATGGCGCAGCTCACGCAGTAATGGAGCTTCACGTAGAGCTTGGGCAGCACATAGGCTGTGGGGGGGCACCGGGGGTCAGCAACCCCCAGAGCACCCCCCCCGGAGCCACGTTATGGGGCTGGGGCTGCACTATGGGGCTGGAGTCCCCGCTATGGGGCTGGGGTCCCCACTGTGGGGCTGGGGCTGTGCTATGGGGCTGGGTCCCCGCTATGGGGCTGGGGTCCACACTATGGGGCTGGGCCCCACTATGGGGCTGGGGTCTGCACTATGGGGCTGAGGTCCCCGCTATGGAGCTGGGGTCCCCGCTATGGGGCTGGGTCCTGCTATGGGGCTGGGGTCCCCACTATGGGGCTGGGTCCCCGCTATAGAGCTGGGTCCCCACTATGGGGCTGGGTCCCCACTATGGGGTTGGGTCCCCACTATGGGGCTGGGGTCCCCGCTATGGGGCTGGGGTCCCCGCTATGCGGCTGGGGTCCGCGCTATGGGGCTGGGTCCCCGCTATGGGGCTGAGGTCCCCGCTATGGAGCTGGGGTCCCCGCTATGGGGCTGGGTCCCCGCTATGGGGCTGGGGTCCCCCGCTATGGGGTTGGGTCCCTGCTATGGGGCTGGGGTCCCCACTATGGGGCTGAGGTCCCCGCTATGGGGCTGGGTCCCCACTATGGGGCTGGGGTCCCCACTATGCGGCTGGGGTCCGCGCTATGGGGCTGAGGTCCCCACTATGGAGCTGGGGTCCCCGCTATGGGGCTGGGTCCCCGCTATGGAGCTGGGGTCCCCGCTATGGAGCTGGGTCCCTGCTATGGAGCTGGGGTCCCCACTATGCGGCTGGGGTCCCCACTATGGAGCTGGGGTCCCCACTATGCGGCTGGGGTCCGCGCTATGGGGGCTGGGGTCCCCGTTATGGGGCTGGGGTCCCGCTATGGGGCTGGGGTCCCCGCTATGGGGCTGGGGTCCCCACTATGCGGCTGGGACCATGCTATGGGGCTGGGTCCCGCTATGGGGCACACTCACAGTCGAAGACGCTCGCCTCCGAGATGTCCCTGACGGCCGCGGCCTCCACGATGTTGCGGATCACGAACTTCTTGATGGCCTTGTCCTTGGGCACGCAGCGGGCGCAGTTCGTGCAGCGAATGGGCTTGGACGTGCCCCGCGGCCCCCCCTTCTTGGCCCGCCCGTTGTTCCTCCGCTTCTTCGTCTGCGGGGGCACCGGGACCGGGGGGGGGGGGGAATGGAGCGGGCCCCCCCCCAACACCGCCGGCCCCAAAGGAGCCCCGACGGCAGCGCCGGGCGCCCAGGGCCTAGGGCAGGCGCCCAGAGTGGCTCCTCCCAGCATCCCCTGCCCCACATAGCCCTATAGCGGCCCCCCCGCAGCATCCCTTGCCCCATAGCCCCCCCATAGCCCCTATGGACCCCCCATAGCCCCTATGGACCCCACATAGCCCCTGTGGACCCTCCATAGCCCTTATGGACCTCACACAGGCCCCCCCCATAGCCCCTATGGACCCTCCATAGCCCTTATGGACCCCCCATAGGCCTCCCCATAGCCCCTTATGGCCCCCCATAGCCCCTATGGACCCCCCACAGCCCTTATAGACCTCACATAGGCCCCCCCATAGCCCTTATGGACCCCCCCATAGCCCCTATGGACCCTCCATAGCCCTTATAGACCCCACATAGGCCCCCCCATAGCCCTTATAGATCCCCCATAGCCCCTATGGACCCTCCATAGCCCTTATAGACCCCGACATAGGCCCCCCCATAGCCCTTATAGATCCCCCATAGCCCCTATGGACCCCCCATAGCCCCCTCAAGCCCCTATGGACCCCACACGTGCCCCCGCCCGCGCCGCCCTCACCATGGCGCTCCCGAGGCCGCGAAAGAGGGCCCGGCCGCCGCGCTGCCGCCCTTATATCGGTCTCCCTCCGCCCGGAAGCGCCTCCGCCACCGCCCCGGGGCCGCCCCGGCCCCTCGGGACCTCTCCGGGACCCCCAGCACCGGCCCGGTCCCGCCGCAGCGGCCACATCGGAGGGGCCCGGGTTGGGGGGGGGGGGACCGGGGCCCGGGGGGGGGCGGCGGCGGAGGGCTGGTTAAGGGACTACTTCTCGTTGTCGCAGCGGAGGGACCGGCGCTACGTGAGGTGTGAGACGTCCGGTGCGTGCTGCGCGTGACGCCATTCCCCTCCGAAGCGCCGTAGGGGATGCTGGGAGTTGTAGTCCCAGGGGCTCAGAGACCCCCATTGCCCCCCCCCCCCCATCCCTGGGGTCCCCACCATCATCCTGCCCCCCCCCCCCCCCCCCCCGGGCTCTGTGGGGACCCCCAGTGTGCCCCCCCTTTATGAATAGGGTTCAACCCCCCCATCCCTTAAAGGGGACGCCCCCCCAGTGTGTGTGTTTGCCCCCTTGGGGGGGGATCCCCCCTGTGTGCATGTGTCCATTGGGGGGGTCCCCAATGTGCCCCCCCAGTTACCCTGGGGGGTGCTCAATGCGTCCTGTCCCCCCCCCCCATCACCCTTGGGGTGTGTGTCCCACAATGACCCCTAGGGGGGGGGCAGTTCCCAACATCCTCCCCATCACCTTTGGGCAGCGGAGGGGGGGGGTCCCCCGTTGTGCGTCCTCCCCATCACTTTGGGGGTGGGGGGTGCGGGGGGGGGGGGCCGTTAAATTACTCGGGTTTATTTATAACAGACCTTCAGCCATTACAGTACAAAACTTACAGTAGATCTCGTTACACAAATAGGTACTTACAATATCTTACAGATACAAAAGCTCCTGGGGGGGCCGGGGGGGGGTCCAAAAGCGCCTGGAACCTCCCAAGCCAAGCCAACAGCAAAGCCATTAACGAGAGACAACTGAAACCCAAGGGAGGGAGCAATGGGATGTAAGGGGGGGGACGGGGGGGGACACGGGGCGGGGGGACACGGGGTATTGCACATCATCATCATCCTCATCCTCAGGGTTTGTTCTTCATCCTTCTGCTTCAAAATAGACATTTACAGAGTAAAGCGCCTGGAGGTGTACAAAATTCCTATGGTTGGGATTGGGGAATGCAATTCCGTCGGGAAAAGAAAGGAAAAGAACAAAACGCACCCCCCCCCCCCCAGTAAAGAACCAACCCAAGGGCGCTCCAACTGCAGCGCTTGGTTTGGGTTGGAAAAGCCTCTTTTTGGGGTGGGTTCGGGGGGTGGGTGGGAAGGGGGGGCTGAGCCCCAGTGATCCCCCCCCCATAGAGAAAGAGGGGGGGGTTAAATATATATCTAATAATAATAGTAATAATATTAATTAATAGCAAAAGGGGGGGGGGAACAGGGGCAACGGGAGCTGTTGCCGCGCATTGAGGTGGTTGCGTTGGTACAAAGGAACAGGCTTTGGTTTCACCTCAGGAGCCCCCGGGGGGGCTTTTATGCGTCCTGGGCCTGGGGGGGGGGGGGGGGGGGGGGGGAATCAAGGACCCCCCCCCCCCAAGGGGGTGGATATGGATATAAAGGGGGGGGAATGCGGGAGGGCACCGGCATCGGGTGAGGCCCCCGCTTCATTTTTGGTTCGCGGCTGCTTTCCCCTTTGGATAAGGGACCCCCAAAGGAGGGCCTGGGCCCCCCCCCTCCCTTCAATGTGTTCTGCCCCCCCCCCCCCCCCCCTTAAAGCCATCCCAAAGGATTGAGGATCCAAAGCTCCATGCTGGGGGTGTTGATACCCGAAGAGCAGTGACCCCTGGAGCACCGGGAGAGCCCCCCCCCCCAATCCCTTGGGAATGGCAAGGGGGGAAAGAGGAGGAGGAGATCCCATCTTCCTGCCTTCATTTACGGGGAGCAATATGGAATCTCATCCCCCCCATGCAGGGCTAAGTATCCGGCGGGGGTGGGGGGGGGACTTCAAATCCCATTGGGAATCACCGGGTAAATCCGGCAGCACCCGGAAGGGGGGGGCAGCAGCGGGTCCCCCGGGAGAGACTCATTAAAGCTCAGGGTGCAGCGACCCCCAAAACCGGGTTAAAGGGGGGGGGGTCACGGCTGATGGAGGTGGGGGGGGTCCCATAGAGGGGGGGGGGGTTAGCACCGATCTGAGGTTTGACCAAGGAAAGGGCTTGGAGCCGGGATCGGGATAAGAAGAGTCCCAGTGAGTGCGACTCTCAAAGGGCAGAAGAGATAGAAAAGAGCAACTCAAGAGCTCAATAAATAACAATGGGAGGGAGGTGTTTTTTCGGGGGGGGGCCCAAAAAAGTCCATTAATATTTAAATATAAAAAGGCAAATGGTTCCCAGCCCCCCCCCCCCGGGGGGGGGGGTTTGGGGTGGTTTTGGGCGTGATTTTTTTCTTTTTCCATCGTTTTTTGTTTTGTAGCCAAAATCAGTGCAAAGGAGGTAAAAAAGAACAACAACAGTTCCATGCCCGAGGGTCGGGAGGGAGGGGGGGCTGAGCGAGAGCCAAGGGATGGGGAGAACAGGGATAACGGGGGGGGGGGGGGGGGATTTAACCAACTTTGTGCTCGCCCCTCACTATGTGGGAGGAGAACTCGTACCGGTCCTGGCTGTGGTAGCCACAGATGTTGCACTCGAAAGGGTCTCTGAAGCCGTGGCAGCCCATGTGGATGGTGAACATGACGTGGTCCAGGAAGAGGATGCGGCAATGCTCGCACTTGAAGGCCCGGAGCTGCTCCCCGTCCTCGTTGAGCACCCTCAGGGCTTCTTTGGCAGCGCTCGGGGTGGAGCGGGCGGCCGGGGGCCCCTCCGGCACCTTGGGGTCCTCTTTGGCGTAAGCTGGGCTCTGGCGGCTGCTCCCCGCGGGCCCCTGCGAGCTCCGCTCCTCGTGGTTGCTCTCGGTGTCGCTGGAGTCGGGGCAGCCGTTGGGGGGGGAGCCGGCGTGCTCCCGGCCCCGGTACAGCACCGGCACCGCGTCGCCCACGTCGTCGTGGCCCTCGGCCACCTCCCGGCCCCCCGGCAGCTCCAGCCGGGCGGGCAGGGCCTGGAGCTGGGTGTAGACGGAGCTGATGACGGGGGTCACCTCCGAGATGCAGTTTGTGGGGGGCAGGCGGAGGCCGCGGAGGTGCTCCCCCCCCATCAGGGCTAAGGAGGCGCCATAGGAAGGGTCCAGGGGGTGATGGGCTGAGACCATCTCCACGTCCTTCTCGAAGCCGGAGCCGACGTCGAAGGGGAGGTCCGAGAGGGTGAACCTCATCTGCTTCTCCCCTATGGAAGCAGAGCGGGGTCACAGCGGGCTTTGGGGTCCAGCCCCTGGGTCCCGTGCATCCCCAGCACCATTGCGGCGCTATGGGGGGGGACGGGGATGGGATGATGACGATGACTCCCCTTTGACCCTCCTCATCCCCATGGGAATCCAACGGGAATCCCCTTACCCACGAACTTCTGGGGCGTGGAGCGCTTCCTCTTGGTGAGGCTGTTGGCCAGGCGGTCGATGAAGCTGGGCCGCTCGGAGGAGGGATGCAGCAGCGCCTCCGGCACCATCTCCAGCTCCCTCATCTCCTCCCCTGGCAAAGAGAAGGGAAAAGGCCACGTCAAGGCGGGCGCGAGACCCCGCAGCCGCTGCTCCTGCCCTCTGCCAGCCGGGATGGACGTGGGGAAAGGCTCCTCTGCTCCAGGCCCAGAGCTTACCCCGTGGGTGCCTCGGTCGCGGGGCGGCCGCTCCTCCCTTCTTCCTCGAGCTGCGCCCGCTCCTGCCGCTTTGGGGAAGAGGAGCCGGCTTCAACGCATGCAAGTGCCCCATTCCCGCTAGTCCTGGCGGCGCTCAGCCCATCCCGCAGGGATGCCGGCCTCCGGAAGCGGGGGTGAGGAGCAGGGAGGCTCCGGCATAGCCAAGCCTCGGGGGCTGCTTGCTGGCTCCCAGGAGCACCAAAAGGTGCTTCCAAGCCACTCAGTGCCCATTGCCCACTGCCCTCGATATAAGGAGCAAAGGTGGTGGGGGGGGGGGGTGTTTCCGTTCAAGGGGGAGTTTTCCATTCGGGAAGCTCTGGGATTCAGCTGCCGGCACGGGCAGGAAGCAGCCAGGTGCCCCTTGCAGAGCTTTGCGCCGTTCACCGAGCTCCGGGGCTCCCCCTTTTCCACCGGGAATGCCGATCCCTGTCCGCCCCCCCCGTGCCCCACTGACCTGCCTGGCTGGCCAGGGCCGGCGGCTCCGGGTGCAGGCTCTGCAGGTAGCTGTGGCACCGCTCCTTGTGCTCCTCCAGCGTGCTCTGCTGCTTGTAGCTGCGCCCGCAGTAGTTGCACTTGTAGGGCTTGCCCACGGTAGGGGAGGAGACTGCAAGGGAGAAAGGCAGAGCCGGGTTGGAAGCACCTGGGAAGGGCCGGGTACAGGCAATGGGATGGAGGAGCCAGCAGGAGAAGGGCTGCGGGTGCTGCTGGAGCACTGGAATCCATCAGGATATGGCCCAATCCCGCCCCTGCTTGGCTCTGCCCCCAGAAAGCCAGAGCCAGGTAACGGAATAGGTGGAACCCCGTTACACTGATGGGAAAGAGGGATTTAAGGCGCTTGGCATCCTTTGGAAAGGGCACGGATACAGGGATGCAGGCTCCAAGGGGCCAGGACCTGCCTGAACCCGTTTTGCTCTGTTCCGGCCCCGTTTTGGGGTGGTTCTGGGGTTTCCTGCAGGTTGTGCTGTGAATTGGGCTTCCCAACCCCTGCTCCAGCTCCTGCCCCGTCCATTCCCAGCTCCGGATGCTGACGCCGGTATCCAGGATCCAGGTGAGGAATCAATGCGGGGAAGCCGACGAGAAGAGCACTGGCCCGGAGCAGTGAAGGTGGGATTGCTCCACCCGCCTCCAAACAGGATTCCCAGGCAGGAATTCACTCCCAAATCCAACCACTTGGAAGCGGAGCCTCGCTTCCCAAATTCCACACCAATCCCCAAGCTCAGAGCTCTCCAAATGCCTCGGTCCTGCTCCTCCTAAACCAAGCAACAACCCAAATCCTGTGCTCGCGCATCCCAAAGCTCCCGCCCAGTGGCTGTGTTAGGACCTGGGATGGCTTTCCAAGCCATAGGGATACCCTGAAGTTATTCCCTTGGGATCCGGCTTGGGACTCAGGGCTCAATCCCGGTGTGGAGGCTCCATCTGTGCTCGCAGAGGGTAAGGAATGGGGTTTATGGTGGGGGGGAGGCTCCATCCTTTGCCTTGCGATCCGTGCCTTTTCCTTTCATTCCTTCCTCTGGGAATTCGCTCCCCACAACGTCCTGATGGACTCGGCCCCTCCATCACCTCACAGGAGCTCTCAGCCAGGTCCATCGAGGATCTTCCCCCCCCAAACCAGGAGCCATGGGAATGATCTCCCCAGGAGAGGCTGTTTACAACCAAGTACAAGAGAAGAGGAGCAGCTCCGGGATGGATTCCTCATGGATGGGGCCTCGGAGGAGCTGCGGCCTCTGATCTCTGCCGCGTTTGATGTGGGGTTGATCCGGAGAGCGCATCCTGCGAGATGAAAGCTCCTGCTCCCCATGGGGCTGTGCAGGGAAGGCAGAGGGAGGCTGAGCCGGGCCTGACCCAGCCTCTTCCCTCTGCAATCCCCATTAAACCGAGGCTTTTCTTAGTAACGAGCTCCCAGAAAAGCTCCTTTTGCTTGGAGATGCCGGAAGGACTCGTCCCAGATCCGTGCCTTTCCCTGAAGGCTTCCAGGAGACCCTTTCCATGCCGGGCAGTGGGGAGATGGCAGCTCCGGATGCTCAGCGAGGGGCAAGGTGGTGGCAAAGCCCAAACCCCATCTTGGGAGATGCCCCATTCCAGGCCTGGCACCCGGATTTCTCCCCAGCATCCCCTGGGAAGTCTCAGGTGTGTGCAGGAAGGAGAGGAACTCCCGAAAGGAAGAGCAAAGTGGGAAGATGTAGGCTTAAACCCGGAGCATCGCATCCTCTAACTGGGACTTAAGGGCAAAGGAGGCTTCCAGGCCAGGCTGCGAGGGGGGAGCAGGCTCCTGCTCTCCTGGGCACGAAGAGGCTCTTCAGGGGCTGGGATTCCTCCTTTGTGGAATCATTCCCATGTTCGCAACCATCCGGAGGAGCAGGAAAAGGCCCGGCAGCGCCACGAGCGGTACGGGAATGAAGGGATGCGATTGCCAACCGGAGTTGGCTTCGCTTCGGTTCGACTTCAACTCTGCTTCACTTCACTGCCCCGCCCAGGTCCCCATCAGCTCTCACATCCCGGAGCCAGAGGGTGGAAACCACAGCTCCCAATGTCCCATCCGAGCAAGGACAACGTCGGAGCCAGCCAGAGCAGAACCCCTCAGGCTGGGACAGGGCGCACCCAAGGGTGGGACCTCCCTGCTCTCCATAAAACCTATTAAACATTGATCTTTATAGGGAAGAGCTACCACAACCCCCAGGAATAGCTGGAATACGGAGCCCATAAACCAGGCACCAAGCCCAGCACGGGGGCAGCTGAAGCAGCACCGCGTTTGGCTGCTCTTGGCTGGGACCTTGCCTTCGAATCCCTGGCGTTTGGGCCCTCGTTCCGTGTTCCTCCCCATGCCGGTACCCACCGGAGTGTGTCCGGAGGTGCCCGGTGAGCGCATCCCGCCTCCGACAGGCGTAGTTGCAGAAGGGACACTTGAAGGGCTTCTCTCCAGAGTGCAGCTTGATGTGACGCAGGAGGTTTCCCTTCTGGGTGAAGGAGGCTCCGCACTGGTTGCAATGGAAGGGCCTTTCCCCTGTAAAACGGGAGAGAGGGGGTCAAATTCCTGCTGGGAACCTTTGCCCATCCTCACGGATCAGAAGCATCCCCAGCTCCAGCAGCAGAGAGGGAAAGCCTGAGGTTAAGGGCACTGGGGATGCACGGTCTGGTGCGAAGCATCCCTGCCCACGGCAGGGGCTTGGATCTGGGTGAGCCCAAGTTCCTTCCCAGCCCATTCTCTGGGTCTATGATGTGACCCCCAAGCTGGGGAGGCTCGGACCTGGTGCTGGTGGTTGGATGGTGATGAGGAAACCCCATCTACACACACTTCCATGGACCTTCCCTCATCACCACCACCTCATCCGTGACACCCTCATCTCCTGTGGTGCCACCAACCATCACCCAGGTACCACCAGCATCACACAGGTACCACCAGCATCCCCAAGGAACCATCAGCATCATCCAGGTACCACCAGCATCATGAAGGTACCACCAGCATCACTCAGGTACCACCAGCATCGCCCAGGTACCAACAGCATCCCCAAGGAGCCATCATCATCATGCAGGTACCACCAGCATCATGCAGGTACCACCAGCATCCCCAAATCACCACCAGCATCATGCAGGTACCACTAGCATCCCCAAGCAACCATCATCATCATCCAGGTACCACCAGCATCATGCAGGTACCACCAGCATCCCCGAGGTACCACCAGTATCCCCAAGGAACCATCAGCATCACCCAGGTACCCCCAGCAGCCCCCAAGCACCCCCAGCATCCCCCAGGTACCCCCAGCACCCCTGAGCCCCACTCACCCGTGTGGCTGCGCTTGTGCACCATGAGCACGTTGGGGCCGATGCAGACCATGCCGCAGATGTCACACTTCAACTTGCCATTGGGCAAGCGGATGCCACCGGGGGAATGGGGCTCCTGGCCCGGGCCATCGCAGTAGCCCAAGGGCTCCGAGAGGGAATCCTCCACGATGACGCTGTCGTCCTTGTCCAGCATCCGCTCGTCCTGGGCCAGCAGCCGGCTGCCCTCCTCGTCGCTGTACATCTCCACCTTGATGGAGCTGGCTGCGGGGAGGCACAAGGGATGGGAGGTGAGGAAGGAGCTGGGAGCTCGGGCACGAGCGGCCAAAGCCGTGCAGATGAAGCCCTCGGTGCCATGGGGGTGGCCTTGAGCCTTGAGCATCTTCTCCATCCTAAGGCTTAAGTCCTAAAGGGAACGCTGGGATGTGGGGTGGGATTTGGGCGCGAGGAACTGCTCACCTGGATCACACCAGGTCAGGGGCTGGTTGCACTCCCCAGAGCACTGCTCCTGTAGGAAAAGCCCTGCATTTCCCTGGATTCAAAGGCACTCGGGCTTCGGAAGCAAAGACTCCGAATTTCCACCCTCTGGAGCAGGAAAGGCTCCAAGAGCCTCACGCAGGTCTCTGTGATCCCATCTCCATTGCTCCCAGGAACCATAGGGAAAGGATGGGACCCTCTGGGTACCAGGAATCCCAAGAAAGCTCCTGTGGGATGAGGGAAGCGGATGCAGGGACCGAGGGGAGGGGAAGCAGGGACCAAGGGAAGGTCCAGCCAAGGGCAATGAGAAGGCAGAGGCGGGAGGAGAGGGATTCCTATGGAGGGAGAAGTGGTGCTGGGACCCCTTCAGCCTTCAAATGATCCAAGTGGGAAGTTTCCTCCTTGAAGCCATTGCCAGGGAATCCCTTTGGGATGCTCCCAGGATGGGGACAGCGGCTCCTCCTGGTCCGTGCAGGCTGGAGGAGGATGATGCTGGAGTCGAGTGGGATGCAGGGCACCCGCATGGAGTATTTACAGAGTCTCTTTAACGCTCAGATCCTTGTTTCTCCCATTGGAAGCAGGAGGCTCTTCCCGATCCCTTCGGAGAACGGTGGGCACTGGAGGAACCGAACTTCACATCCCAAAGGAGCAGCTTCCAGCCCTGTTGGGGCTCGATTCCTGGGGCTCATCCGGCTCTTTGTGAGAGCTCCAACACTCCCCCGCATCCCGGGATACACTGGGAAACCTCGGCAACATCCCGGCCTTTAGAAGCTTGGAAGGGGGCGGGCTGAACAAGCTCTTCCCATCGGCTGCGATGGGAATGCTGCTTCCCGGGAAGCTTTGGGTCTCTTACCGGGCACGGAGGAGGTGGGAACACCGCAGCAAGAGGCTCCCAGGGCTGGGAATACCGAGAGGAAAGCTCCTCTGCCTCCCTGCCTCCAACGGAGCGGGCAGGAGGGCTCCGGAGCAGGGGGGATTAGCGAGGAGCAGCAGCATGGAAGTGATTCATCCGTGCCTGCGGGAGCTCGATTGCCGGGTGAAGAGCCCAGGAATTCCCTGGCTCCCGGCCTGCCCTTTCTGGATCCCGGGGCACACAAATGCCTTCCCTAGGAGGCTCCCAGCAACCGGAACCGGGCCCTGGCACTCGGCGCCTGTTTGCTGAGCCCTTGGCCAAAGGCAGTGCCGGAGGCTGAAGCATTCCTGCGGGTGGGAGCAGGATGGGACCGGAGCCACTGCGCTCCCATGGGAGCGCCCAGCGGGATGCTCCTCGCTCAATGGGGTGATGTTCGCTAGGTTGGGGGGGGGGGGGGCGGTTCTCTTCTCCCATTCCCTCGGGAATGCTTTATCCCGGGGTACAGAGGGGAGGCCCCGCTGTGCGATCCCGCTGCCTGCACCCAGGTTACACAAGGCAGGGCACGGCACCAGCCGGGAAGTCAAATCCCATCAGAGGCGAGAGCATCCCCAGCATCCCGGTGCTGCCGGGCAGGGGGGGGCATTGTCCTCCCGGGCCACGTGCTCCGGCTGCCGGCGGGCAGAGAGCTCAGCTCCCGAGTGCTTTTAGAGGGCAAGGGGAAAGCAAAGCGCGAGGAATAAAAGGGGGGAAAGGAGGGGGCTCGGTCTTGATGCGATCACTTCCGAAAGGGAATGGCTGGGGGGCTCTTTCATCCCAGCTCCAAGGCTACGGAAAAGCCTCGTGCTCCAGAAGCAGGAGGGAGGAAGCCACGGCAGGGCCGGTGCCTGCGTCAACCCATCCCAGCCCTGGTGCCACCGGTGTCCGTGGACACGCGACACCTCGAGGGTCAGGCCCACAAGGAACGGCCCCGGTTCCTTGGCATCCCCATGCCAAGGGGTTTATCCCGGTGGGAAGTCACTGTGGGCTGGGGCAGTGCTGGGACTCACCACTGAGCGAGCGGCTCGGGGACGAGTGCTGGCTGTTGGGGGTGCTCACGGTGGGCCCCACGATGGCCGAGCTGAATTCCTTCTCCAGGGAGGAATCCCCGCTGCCTTTGGGAAGAGGGAGACAGCAGTGAGCGAGGCCCCAGATGTTCCTTTGGGATGGGGCTGCTGGAACCCACGTTTGCCAGGGGCATCCTCACCCCGTGCTCTGCCCAAGTCCCTTTGCCTATAACAAACTGAGAATTCCCAAGCAGATCCTTACGGCTCCGGGAAGCCAAATCCACCCCATTGAGCCCTCGGGCCCCCACAGCGGCACCTTCTGAATGGGACCCCAGCGCCCCATAGCTCCATTGGGAAGAGGTTTCCTCTCCTCCTGGGATCACATTGGGATTGATGGGGACCCTTGCCACGCTCGAGCTCATGGACAGGTTATGGGGCTCACAGAGGGACCGAGCCCCCACACTGCTCTATGGGCTGGTGGGGGGGCACATCTTGAGCAGCAACCCCAAAGCGCTGCTGCAGGGGGTGGGAGTGCCCCACATCGCATTCACCACCATGGGCATCCCCTCTGCTCCCTGCAGGCCCCTATGGCTCAGCCTGGAGCGCTCTGCCCAGCGCATCCCCTCATCTTCCCGGCTCCAAGTCATTCCAGGCTCCTCCTCCCCCCCCGCATCCCTGCATCCTGTTGAATTCCCCTCCTTGTACCTTGCTGGAGATAGCCTGGAGTGTTCTCACAGCCAACTCCTTGGAAACAGCGCTGGAGCCCCGGCTGCGTGTGCATGTCTGCGTCGCTGGCAGGGCGCACGCAGCCACTCACCTTCCAGGAAGAGCAGATTCCTGGAAGCCAGGGAAAACGAGCGTCATTTTACAGGCGGCAGCACGGGGAGAGCGGGAATGCCGCCGGGAAGGATGCTGCGCGCAGGGAGAGGGTACCGGGGCTGCTCTGCCCCCGGGGCTCACCGACATGGAACGTCGAGGGGAAAAGGGGCATTGGATGTGTGCAGGGAGAAGCTCAACAACCTGGAATGCCGGTGGGAATAGGAGGATGTGATGCGTGGAGGGAGAGGAGCAGCATCCCAGCGTCACCCCACTCACTGGGATCCGATCCTTTGGCAGCGGGATGGGGATGGTGGAGTAAAAGCAGCTCACACTGAGCACCCCCCCCAGATGCAGGGACGTGTATCCATATGGAATAACACGCACGTAAGGACTGACCTCAATGGCAGCTCCCACCCCACAGCAGGACCAAACGGGGAGCCAGGGCTCACTAACACCCCCCGCCCCGTGATGCTGAGGGCAGGAAGAACGGGTTCCACATCCCATTCCCAGCTCCTGCCCATTCCCAGGTGCCGGAGAAAGGAGCCTCAGGAAGGAGGAAAACCAAGTTCAATTCTCCTTGATCCCTTTCTGCTGCCCTGTTTTCAGCTCCTTTGTGAGCCAGCTTCATCCTCAGATCCCAAAGGAGCCCTCTCATCCTGAAGGAGCCCCCTCATCCCGAAGGAGCCCCGGTCTCAGCACCAAGAGCTGATCCTTCCCGAAACAGGGAAGAGCTCCTCTGCTCCCCACAGACCTCAGGCAGGACCCCCTCAGCTGGGATCGGGATCAGACACCAGGATACCCCGGGAAGGTGGGAGCTGACGCCTATCCCAGCGCTGGGAGCCCCCAGCTTCCCTCTTCACACTTGAGATCCCAGGAAATATTGGGTCACGATTCCTGTGCTCCACAATTCCCACAGGGAAACCCGCTGGAAACTCGGCTGTAGCCCCGTTATCCCAGGAGCTCTGCTCTTTGCATCCTCAGGGCCCCATTGCCAGGCTTCAATCCTTTCCCTATGGATGAGCTGATCCCTGTTTTCCTTCCCCGATCCCAGGCAGCACCAGGCTCCACTCCCCACATTCCGAAAGGAAAAGCATGGGGAGCTCCCGCAGCGCCGCTCTTCCCCTCTCCCATCCTTTCACTGTTCCCTTTCCCTCCCTGGAAAGCTGCATCCAAGAGGGATTCAGGCTCTTGTGCTCCAGGAAGCTGGGAGCAGCCGCGTGGAGCAGGATCAGGCACATCGGGATCCTCTGGGATCAGAGGGGATCCTCGGGGGAAGGAGTAACTTTACCAGGGTGGGCAGCGCGTCCTGGCATTCCCGAACTGTGCCAGGCCGCCTGCGCTGATCCCATTGGATCCAATGCACTTCCACAGGGAGCTTCCTCCCTGCTGAGCTGGATTCACTCTAATCCCACTCTTATCCCAAGCAAAGGTGTTTCCCATCCCAGAGATAAGAACAAATCCCACCAAAGCACCCGGGCCGGGTTCCTGCAGGACACCAGATAAGCTTCATCCCTATCAGTATCCCAGAGTTCCCTATGGACACTGGGGCTGTGATCCCAGCACAGCTGATTTCAGCAGGCTGGGATCCAGGGAAGCTCCATCCACGCATCCATCTCCTGCTCTTCCGAGATCCGTGGGTGAACTCCCAACTACCTCCAGGGTAACAACACCAGAGGGACCTTGGAGCAGCTTCCAGGGGGATAAGAAACAGGGAAAGGGGCTTTGGATCCAGGATGGAGGGACAGGACAAAGGGAATGGCTTTAACCTGCCAGAGGGGAGACTGGGATGGGATCGGAAGAGGAATTTTCCCTGTGAGGGTGGTGGGACACGGAATGGGGTCAGCGGGGAAGCTTTGGATGCTCCATCCCTGTGCAAGGGAGCAACCTGGTCCAGCGGAAGCTGTCCCTGCCTCTGGAATTGGACGAGCTCTAAGATCCCTTCATCCCAACGCATTCCATGGCTCTCTGATTACACCACGGACACGGTGATGTTGGGACCACCTCAGTGGCAGCAGCCAGGGGATGACTTAATCCCAGAGGATGAGCCTGAGCATCCCAAATCCATCAGGATCCCAACGGAGCCAACACGACACCTACCGGAGATGTAGGATCGCCCATTACAGTCTTCGATATCCATCTTGAAGGGATTTTGCTGGAATGGAAAGCAGAGCACGGTCACCTCCTGCCCTCTGGGACACAGGGAATCACACCACAGGGAATGGGGAATGTGCCCAGCTCCCCCTGGGATAAGGCTGCGATTTGGCTTCAGTCCCAAACCCGCCCCGTTTTCCAAGCAGGAATGGGGCTCAAGTAGCACTGGAGGGGTTGGAACTGCAGGAGAACAGCTGAAGCCAGTGAGGATTTGTCTCCTTGGGAAGGGAAAACCAACGGGATCCGGAGCCGCAAGAGATGGAGACACCAGGATACAGACATCGGGATACAGAGCCCTCGACCCGCTCCCAATCCACAACTAAAAGGTGCCTCATATCCCAGGCGCCGAGGGAATTAACCAGGATTCAGGAGCCGCATCCTGGAACAGCGGCACCATTCCCTTCCCTTCCCTGCCATCGGAAGGAAAGGGAGCATCCCAGCTGCGGAGCATTCCAGAGTTCCCTTTCCCACTATTAACTTCATGGGATGAAGTAACTGAGGCTGGAATCAAAGCAGCCCCGCACTGATCCCTATGGAGCAGAGCCCTGGAAGAGCCGGGCGCAGCGAGGACCCGGAGCAGGGCCAAACCCCCATGCTCCAGGAGCACATCCCTGTCTCAGGCCTTTCTTCCCGGCTTTCCGGAGCAATCATCCCACTGGGAATGCTGCGCTGGAAGTAGAGCAGGGGGAGTGCCCGAAATAAGGCTTTTTCCCTATGGAAAAGAAATCAAAGGCCTCAGAATTAGCCCAGATGAAGAAAGCTCCATCCCGGTATCCCGGTGGGATGCGACTTGGGAATGTCCTTCGAGCAGCGAGAGGCTGCAGCCGGGAGGTCCCTCCCGTGGCCAGGAACATCCCAGAGGTGGGAATTCTCCCTGCTCCCGAGCTTCTGTCCCTCTGCACCCAGGTCTGGATCCGGCTGGAAGCAAAGTGGGATGAGCCGGAGCTCGGGATGAGCGCTCGGAGCCTCCTGCAGGGGAAGGATTAGTCAGGGCTGGAAAGTGGCCTCATCCCAGTTCCAGGGTTTTCCGACGTGAGGATGGGTTTTTCCACCTCTGAGGAATGAAGCGGCTGCTCCGAACATCGGGAATGCTGCAGGCTCCAGCGCGGGGACCTTCCCAAGGGATCGTGATGGGACGCGACGCCGCAGCCGAGGAGGGTTGATCCGGAGCGAAGCAGTGGGAGTATTCCCAGAGAAATTCCCGGCTCCCAAACACCCTCAGAGCGCGTCTGAGGCAGCCAAAAGCAAGCGCGGGGTCCTCCGGTTATCCAACGGATCCCGTATCCCACAGAACAGCCCCGTTCCGGGGGCCTTACCCTGGGAATTGGGCGAATCCGGCTGCAATTCCCGATGCAATTCCCGACCTTTCTATAAAGGGAGGAGCGGCTGAGGGAAGGAACCCCCCTGAGGATGCGGGCCAGGCAGCAAAGCGGGAATGTGATTCCTCATCACCAGTCACTGCTCCCGGCTGGAATAGCGCTGGCTCCGCAATGGACGCATGGATACCCCCGGCTTGGGAAGGCAGCTGCTGGAAAAGGCCCAATTCCAAAGCAGGGATTTGGATCCCAAACCAATCCAGGGATCTCTTCCTGCGTGTCCTTAGGAGGGAAGCTCCTGCTCCCGCACGCTCCGGGTCGGACGGAGCCCGGGACAGACGCGCTGGATCCTCAACGCTCCCGAAGGCTGGAATGGATCCTCCCGGGGCTCTGCCCTCGGATCAGCCCAGAGCCCGCGATTCCCATCGGGAGCAGCGCCCGATCCCGAGTTTCCTCAAGTCCGTGGAAGCAGACTCCGGGATGAATCCCGCTTTGCCATCCCGGCCGGCCGCAGGCTCCAGGATACGGATCCAACGGGAATGAGCTCACGGATGCCAGCGGGCAGCATCTTCCCATCGCTCCCCCCTCATGGCCAGATTCCGCATGGAGCAGAAGGAAGCTCCCGGCTTCGGCCCGCAGCACCCGGGACACCGGCTCCGCGCGTCGGGAATGCGCTCGCAGGGAGTCAACGCCGGGAACGCGTCCAGAGCAGGATCCAGCGCTGGGAAACCCCTGCCCGGGGCCGCCACCTCCAGCATTCCAGAGCGGGACGCACTTGGAAGCGGCTCCCCCCTTCCCAAGGAACCATTCCCTGACCCCCCCCATCCCAACCCCACATCCCATGGCCGGGGGGGGGGGGGCAGGACACGATCCAATCCTATCCACAGCCATGGAACAGCGGCCGAATTCCAACGGGATCCCTCCCCCCCCCCCATAATGTCCCGGGAGACCCCCTTGGTTGAGCCCATTCATCCTAAGGGGGGGGGGGGTTAAAGACCCCCCCAAAGGGGGGCAGATTTGGGCCTCCCCCAAAGGGGCCTCGCACCCCCCCCCCCGCGGGACGCCCCCAACCCGGAGCCGCCCCCCCCCCCCCCCCCCCCGCGGCCCGGTCACACCCCCCCCATGCCCCCCCCCGCCCCCTTCCCGTTCCCCCCCCCCCCCCCCCGGCCCCGCTCTCACCGGCGGGTGGGGGCAGGGCCCCCCCAGTTCCGCCCCGGCCGCGGGGGGGGGTCACGGGCGCGGCGGCGGCGGCGGCTCCACCTGAGGAGGGCCCGGGCCCCCCCCCCCCGCCGCCCGCCCGCCCGCCCCGAGCCACTTCCGGCCCCCGCCGCAGCCAGGCCGCGCAGCCGAGCGCCGACGCTGTCGAGCAGCCGCCGGGAGTGGGGGGGGCGACGCGGCCGCCATGGGCTAACACGGAGGTGGGGGGGGGGGGGGGAGCAGTCGAGCGCCGATGAATCGAGCGGTGAACAAGGGGACGGTAGAGGAGCGCCGAGTGGGGAGAGGGGGGGGAGTGGGGATGGAGGGGGGAGAGCCGAGGGCATCGATGGGCGCTGTGGGCTGCGGCGGTAATCGATAGCCGAT
Source organism: Lathamus discolor (assembly GCF_037157495.1). Classification (NCBI taxonomy): domain Eukaryota; kingdom Metazoa; phylum Chordata; class Aves; order Psittaciformes; family Psittacidae; genus Lathamus; species Lathamus discolor. The sequence goes on along the minus strand of NW_027069107.1, from coordinate 14,291 downwards.
AACCGGTGATCGATACGGCGGGGATGGGGTCACGGCACAACGAGAGGTACCGGGAGCCCCGCAAGGGGATCGATCACAGGGAGGCTGCAGGGTTTGGGGGGGGGGGGGGGGGCCGTAGGGTCGTGGGGTTGTATGGGGTAAGGGAGCTGTACAGGAGCAGGGGGTCCTATAAGGTCATGGGGGTTATATAGGGTCAGGGGGGTTATGCAGGGTCACGGGGTTCCATGGGGTTACAGGTCCCACAAGGTCAGAGGGTCCCATAGGGCCATGGGTCCCATAGGATGAGTGTCCCATAGGAGCAGTGGCTTATACAGGACCCCAGTGAGACCCAGGGCACCTGGGGACAGAGGGGTCCCTCTGCTGTGGCACCACTGGGCTGAGGGGGGGGGGGTGTCTCCCAGATCCACCCCTGTATCCCATCCCCTGTATCCCACCCCATCCACCTGATCCCATCCCACCTGATCCCATCCCACCCCATCCATCCTACCTCATCTGATCCCATCCCACCCCACCTGATCCCATCCCACCCCATCCACCTGATCCCATCCCACCTGATCCCATCCCACCCCATCCATCCTACCTCATCTGATCCCATCCCACCCCACCTGATCCCATCCCACCCCATCCATCCTACCTCATCTGATCCCATCCCATCCTATCTGATCCCATCCCACCCCATCCTGTCCCCGTTCTGCCCCCGGAACCTCTAAGTCCATAAAAGCTTCACAATCTTTATGGAGCCACTTTCACACGTCGGGGGCCATAAACCGCAGCGACCTTTGCTCCGCGGCACGGGGTGCGTGGTGGTGGTGGTGGGGACGACCGGGACGGCGGCCGCAGCCGCTCAGCGGGTGACGGTGACACGGACGCGGTGCCAGGCGTTGCTGAGGACCCCGCGCAGGTTCCAGATGGGCGCCACGGTGTCGGGCTGGACGTTGTAGCTCCGGTCCACGGCCTTGCACACGATCTCCAGCTCCGCGCCCGCCGCCACCGGCGCCTGCAGCTCCCAAAGCTTCCAAGCCCAGGCGCGTCCCAGCGCCGGGCACTCGCCCTCCAACCGCGCCACGCGCCAGCTGCGGCCCCCGTCCAGGGACACGTCCACCCGCACCACGTCGCGCCCGCCGCCGCTCCACGCGTACCCCTTCACCGTCAGCTCCCCCGGCGGCACGGCCGCGCCGGGCCGCGGGTGGGTGATGGCCGATTGCACCGGCAGCTCCTGGATGGCGGGCGCCGCGCTGTAATCCACCGAGTCCCAGTCCACGCAGGGCGAGAAGCCCTTGTAGTCGTTCTGCTGCCAGTGGCTGGGGCTCTCGGCCGCGCTCACCGCCACCCGCGCCAGCCACTTCACGCTGCGGGCGCCCACCACGCCGGGCACCACGACGCGCACGGGGAAGCCGTGGTCGCGGGGCAGCTCCTCGCCGTTCATCTCGTAGGCCAGCAGGACGTCGGCGCTGGCGCTGACGGCGCGGCCGTAGGGGATGGAGGCGCCGTAGGGAGCCCCGCCGGGGTCGGCGTCCAGCCCCTCGAAGCACACGTGCCACTGCCCGGGGCGCTCCTCGCCGAAGCCCGCCTGGAGCAGCACGTCCCGGAGCCGCGCTCCCCCCCAGCGGGCGGTGCCGATGGCTCCGATGTCCCAGGGCAGCCCCTTGACGGGGCGCACGCGGCTCATCTCGGAGCGCCGGTTCCCGGCGCACTGCAGCGTCGCCGTCACCTCGTGCTTGGGGAAGCGGCTCCGCAGCTCCGACAGCGACAGCGACAGGACCCGGCCCTCCGGACCCTCCACTCGCAGCCGGTACGAGCCCGGGTCCACCGCCGGCACCGGGAGGTGGTTCCGGGTGAAGAAGAGCTCGTTGGGGGTCAGGAAGCGCTCGGTCAGCAGCTCGGCGGGGGTCTCGGCGTTGAACGGCTTCCGGCTGCTGACGCGCAGCCCCGGGTGCCGAGGGGGGTCCCCGGCGAACGGGTCCTGAGCGGCGGCGGGGTCCGGGGGGGGCCTCGTCGGGGCTGAGCTCCCCCACCTTGAACTCCCGCAGCAGCTCCAGGACGTGGGGCTGGTTGTGGACGGCGTAAAGGGCCCAGAAGGGCTCCAGGGCGCCCCCGGCCGCCAGCAGCAGCTTCTCGGCCCCGCCGGGGTGAAGCTCCACGAAGTCGGTGACATCGAAGACGTCGGTGCCGTGCGTGACCCAGACGCGGTCCTGGGGGGAGCGGTGCCTCCCCACCTCCTCCCGTGTGTACCGGGGGTACCGGCGGCTCGGGGGGGCCTGGGCCGCCTGCGCCACCTGCGGGACCCCATCAGTGCCCGGGGCCGCCCCCGTCCCGGCCGTGCCCCCCCGCTGCCCCCTCGTTACTCACCCTCCGCCGCCGCTCCCCATAGGCCAGCGCAGCTCCGAGGCCCAGCAGCGCCGCCAGCACCGTGGCCGCCCCCCGCCGTCCCCCCGCGGCCGGGTTACCGGGGCGAAGCGGGAGCAGCCGCGGCGGGGCAGCGGGAGCCTGCGGGGGGAGAACGGGGCTGGGACCGGCAACGGGGACACGGGGCGCCGAGGGGAGGGGGGGGGGGTCCCGACGGGGCGGCTCCTACCTGTGCCCGGCGGCGATAGCGGCAGCGCGGAGCAGCAGCATCGCAGCGGGACCTGCACGGGAGAGAGCGGCTGGGGCGGGCACCGGGCATCGCTCGACCGGGAACCGGCCCCGAGCGGGGCGGGCAGCGGGGACCCGCGCGGGGCATCCCCCCCCCCCCTCCTCCCGCCCCTTCGCTCCAGTGCCCCCCCCCGGTCCCCGTCCCGGCCCCGCCGCGAACCTGCGTTGCGCTTTCAGTTGCGCGACCTCCTGCGCAGCGCTGCCCCTTTAAGAGACGAGAAGTGGGCGTGGCCTCCGGTGAAACCACGCCCCTCGCGGTGAGGTGGGCGGGGCCAAGCCGCTCCGGGGGTCCCGCTTGTGTGTGTGCGCGGAGGGGCGCACTTAAAAGGGCAACAGCAGCGCGGCTTAAAGCGGCAACGCACTTAAAGCGGCCGCGGCACCTCCCGGTGGGCAACGGAGGTCGCTCCCGTTGTTGACCGGAGCCGCCGCCCCGCTGGGCTCCGCGATAAGCGTTATCGAGGCAGGCCCGGCAGCGGCAGGCGGCGGAGCCCCGCATCCCGCCCTGGGCACACAGAGGCGGGGTGGGTCGAGCCCCGTTGGCTCCCGTGGGCTGGGGTTTACGTCCATGAACGGCGTGGGGAAAGGAGGGGCCGAGCTCGGGTCTCAAGGTTGTTATTGAACCGCGGTGGGGGAGCTCCCTCGAAGCCAAAATCATTATAATTATAATAAGAATGACCAGGAAAGGGGGGGGGGGGGGGGGGGGAGCTGCAGCGTGACCCCAAACCAGGACATAGTGGGGAGGAAGAGGGGGCAGAAATAGGGACCCCAGCCCCGGTTCAACACCAAGCCCTGATTTGAGGGGCTGGGGGGGGGGGGGGGGGGGGAATCTGCCCCTGCAATAGGGGGCTTCATACGAGACGGGTCCCTCTGCCCCACAGCCATGGGTAGGGTGGTCCCCCCCATGGCGTGCGCAGCCCGAGCCCATGGGGAGCCCCATTGCGGTGTCCCCCACCGGGGTGGCTCAATGGGGCCCTTTTGGCTGCTGGGACCTGGGAGCATCCCAATGCTCCGGGGGGTTCCTGCAGCTGGGAATGCTCCAGGAGAAGCCAAACCCTGGGGGCTCCAAGCAGGGGGGGGGGCCCCCAAAGTGAACCCAAACCCCACCAAGGTGCATCCGAAGGGGCCGTTTCCGTGACTAAAGTGCAAACCGGAGACGCCGGCACCGGCTGGGGAGGAACCGTGGGGAGAGCCGGGGCTGGCGGGGGGGGGGGGGGTGCTCCTTATGGCCCCATCCCCGCGGCATTCCCATCCTCCGGCCAGAGCCGGGAATCAAGGCCACCCATTGAAGGAAGCGAGGGCGCTGCAGCTTCCCTCCCTCCCCATAGAGGCAAAGAGGAGGAAGAGGAAAAGGTGGGGGGGGGGGGGATAATAAAAATAAGGAAAATCCAACAGAAATCCGTGACAGGCCCCGCGGAAAGCCCCCCATTCCCGCAGCTGGGAAGCCCCTGGCTCGGCGGCAGCAGGAGGAAGCCGTCGGGAGCTCGGGTCGCTGCGGGCGCCTATGATACAAAGTGAGGAAGAGTCTGGATCCCCATCCCGAGTCCAATCCGCAGCCGACGGAGCTCCCGGGAGCAGCGGCGGTGGAAGCGGCACAAGGTGCGGTGAGGGGCACGGCGGGGCCTGGGGGGGCGGGAGGGGGGGTGCGGATGGAGAAGGGGGGGTCCCGGCTCCGTCTCAGTTGCTACAACACTGGCTCCTGTGCTGCTGGCTCTGCTCGTGCAGGTCCACGCCGCGGCCCCGGCCGCCGGCCCCGCTCGTGCTCTGGGGATCGCTCTTTGGCAGCTTCTTGGCTGGAAGGGGAAGGAGGAAGAGGAGGTGATGGTGCCTGGGGAGGGGGGCCGGGGCCACGGGGATGGGATCCCAGAGAGTGGCAAAGAGCAAGGGAGGGATGCAGGGGATGCGCGAGCGCTGCTGGGCCCCAAGGTGTCAGAACCGTGGAATGGGTTGGAAAACGTGGAATGGGTTGGGATGGAAATCATGGAATGGGTTGGAAATCATGGAATGGTTTGGGTCGGAAAACATGGAATGGGTTGGAAGTCATGGAATGGGTTGGAAGTCATGGAATGGGTTGGGTTGGAAGTCATGGAATGGGTTGGGTCGGAAATCATGGAATGGGTTGGGTCAGAAAACATGGAATGGGTTGGAAATCATGGAATCAGTTGGGTCAGAAAACATGGGAATGGGTTGGGTTGGAAATCATGGAATGGGTTGGGATGGAAATCATGGAATGGGTTGGAAATCATGGAATGGGTCAGAAATCATGAATGGGTCAGAAATCATGGAATGGGTCAGAAAACATGGAATGTGTTGGGTCGGAAAACATGGGAATGGGTTGGGTCAGAAAACATGGAATGGGTTGGGTCGGAAAACATGGAATGGTTTGAGTCAAAAAACATGGAATGGGTTGGGTAGAAATCATAGAATGGTTTGGGGTGGAAATCACGGAATGGATTGGAAAACATGGAATTGGTTGGGTCGGAAAACATGGGCATGGTTTGGATTGGAAGTCATGGAATGGTTTGGAAAACATGGGAATGGATTGGGTTGGAAATCATGGAATGGTTTGGGCTAGAAATCATGGAATGGGTTGGGTTCAAAATCATGGAATGGGTTGGGTTTCAAATCATGGAATGGGTTGGGTCGGAAAACATGGGAATGGTTTGGCTTGGAAGGCATGGAATGGTTTGGGTCAGAAAACATGGAATGGATTGGGTTGGAAGTCATGGAATGGGTTGGGCTGGAAGTCATGGAATGGGTTGGGTTTGAAGGGACCTCAAAGCTCATCCAGTTCCAACCCCTGCCATGGCCAGGGCCACCTTCCACTGGAGCAGCTTGCTCCAAGCTCCATCCAACCTGGCCTTGAACAGGGATGGGGAATCCAAACCTTCCCCATTCAACCCATTCCATGTCCCACCACCCTCACAGGGAAGAGCTTCCTCCAAAGACCCCATTTCCATCCTCCCTCTGGCAGGTTAAAGCCATTCCCCTTCTCCTGCCCCTCCATCCTTCATCCAAAGCCCCTTTCCCGGTTTCCTGCTTTAAGGTCCCCCTGGAGCCCTGGACCAGCCCGGCTCAGCATCATCCCCACCTTCCCATCCCATCCTCCCCACATCCCTGCATCCTTACGGCTCCCCACCGCTCACCGATGGCCAGGAAGAGGTCATTGACGTTCATCGCCGTCTTGGCCGACGTCCTCCATGAACAAGAGGCTGTTGTCATCTGCGTACGCCTGAGCCTCCTGCAACGCACCCACGGCCCGGGTGAGGCTCCAGCAGCACCCAGCGGGGACGGGGACGGGTGGTGGCACCCAGCACCCCCCTCACCTCGTACTCCACCATGCGCTTGCTGGCCAGGTCGGCTTTGTTGCCGGCCAGGGCGATGACGATGCTGGGCTCGCCTGGCGCTGCAGCTCCTTCACCCATGTCTTGGCCCGCGCAAAGGTTTCCTAGGAGCAGAGATGGGACCCGGGGCTCATCCCAGGGCTGCACCGCAAAGTGGGGGGCTCAGAGGGACCCCCATTGAGGAAACAGCCCCCAGCGTCCCCCCCCCCCCAAGCTCCCGGATGGGGGTGCCTACCTGGTTGGTGATATCATAGACCACGATGGCGGCCTGGGCCCCCCGTAGTACATGGGGGCCAGGCTGTGGTACCGCTCCTGCCCGGCTGTATCCCAAATCTCGAACTTGACCGTTGTGTCATCCAGGCAGACGGATTGTGTGAGGAATGCCGCTGTCCGGACGGGTAAGGGCGTTAGTGCCGTTATCCAGTGCATCCCAAACGCAACCACAGCTCTCCCTGCATCCCAAACCCCACCAGAGCTCCCCTGCATCCCAAACCCCACCAGAGCATCCCCTGCATCCCAAACCCAACCAGGGCATCCCCAGCATCCCAATGCACTCCAAACCCCACCAGAGCATCACAAACCCAGCCACAGCTCCCCTGCATCCCAAACCCAGCCACAGCTCCCCTGCATCCCAAACCCAACCACAGCTCCCCTGCATCCCAAATCCAGCCACAGCTCCCCTGCATCCCAAACCCAACCAGAGCATCCCCTACATCCCAAACCCAACCACAGCTCCCCTGCATCCCAAACCCAACCAGAGCATCTCCTGCATCCCAAACCCAACCAGAGCATCCCCTGCATCCGAAACCCAACCAGAGCATCCCCTGCATCCCAAACCCCACCAGAGCTGGGCGCAAGGGCTCAGGCTCCTATGGAATGGGAGCTGGGACCAGGATCCCGACTCACCTCCGATGGTGCTCTCCTGGTACTCGTGGAACTGGCCCTTGACGAAGCGCAGCACCAGGCTGGATTTGCCCACGGCCGACTCCCCCAGCAGCACCAGTTTGAACTGACAGATCTTCCCAGCCTGGGACTGCCCGTTCGGCCTGGCGGCGCCTCGGCTGCTCATGGCCCCCGCTTAGCTGGGAATGCCGCGGGGTGTCCGTGCGGGAAGGGTCCGCTCGCTCCTCCTGCAAGGAGGGAAGAGCCGTCGGGATCCGGGATCTCTCCCCCAGCTTCCCCCCCCCCTCCCCGGCTCCTCCATTTCCAAAGGGGTCGAGCGGAGCGAATCCAGGAGGCAGGAAGCCGGGATCCTCGCAGCGAGGAGGCTGGGAGTGAGTCAGCAGCGCTGCGGCGCTGCCGGGCACGCCGCTGGAGGACCGGGAGCCAGGAGGAAAGGGATGGGAACAGCTCCCGGCTCTGCCCCGGCATTCCTCAGCGCTGGAATGGGGCGGGGGGGGGGGGGGGGGAGCTACCCCTTGTTTGTGCTCGGGCACCGGGAATGCTGCAGCTTCCCGAGGGAAGGAGGAGGAAGCAGATGGGGGGGGCTTCCACTGGGAATGATCTCGCTCATAACATTCCAGTGGGAGCAGAGCTTGGGAGCACTGGATAAGGCCAGAACCAAGCGGGAAGTTGGTGGATGCCGGTTCCCCTTCCCCATCCGCCTCAAGGGGCTGCTCTAACCCGGCAGGAAACCCTCCCTGACCCCGGCACGCACAGCATGGAGCATCCCTGGATCCACCGGGAGCAGCGGGATCCCCCTCAGGCACAGCACAGGGAATGCTGCTGCCCCTGCTCCGGCAGGGACGGCTGGAATCCTGCCGTCTGATGCATAAAGCACCGGGAATACACACGGATGAAGTTCGGGATCACCCCGAGCCAAGTGTCCCTCCGGGGCTGAGGCTTTCCCAGTGTTTTAAGGGCTCCGGGATACAGGGAACAGCACCAGGAGCATCCGGCTCCATCGCCCTCACAGCACATGGAGGAATCCAGCCGGCACCGCACCAGGAGCGGCCGCCCCGTCCCGCTGCCATCAAGGGGCCAGCTCCGGAATCCGCTCTGGGAATGGATCCACCGCTCCAAGGCTGATCCCACTTCCTTCAGGGAAGGGGCTGGATCCTTCCTTCCGTCCCGGGATGATTCTGGGAGCAGCCCCATCCACATCATCCCACCTCCACCGCTTGCTCCATGCGGCTTTCCAACACCAGATCCCATCCTGCCACAATGGATCCCAGGCTATTCCTAAGGGAAGATCTGCCAGGCTTGGGATGGGAATTGCCACTGGCACAGCCCCACATCGCCTTTTCCAGCCCTCTGGAACCACACGGATCCGGACCCTCACTGGCGAGGTGGGAGCTGCCTCCTCCCCTCCACGCATCCCGATGGCTCCATGCCCACGGATCCCACCGGGATTAAGGAAGCTCCAATCGCCCCAACCTGAGCTCCGGGGCCCCTCAGCCCCCGGGATCAGCAGCATTCCCGGGATGGCCCGCATGGATCAGCCCATCCTTTCCCAACGGGATCCCGGCGGCACCGGGTCACGGCGTCACCGCTTCCCCGGTGCCGCTATCACCGCTCCTACGTCCGGTACCGGGGGAGTCCCCGGAGCAAACCGGAGCCACGAACTCCTCACCGTTGGGTTCAATGAAGGGACCCGGTTCCGGACACCCCCCCCCCGGTGCCCCGGAATGGATCCTCCCCGCTGCGGGCTGGGGGGGTGCGAACGGGTCCCGGTCCCGCGGCCCCCCCGGCCCGGGGCACCGGAGCTCCCGGGTCCCGCCCCCCCCATCCCCGGTGCCGGTGCCCCCGGTCCCGGTGCCCCCCCCGGTACCTCAGCGCCCGGCCCGGCCCTCCCGTCGCGGCCCCGGAGCGCACAAACAGCGGCTCAGCCAACCCCCTCCTGCCGCGGGCGGGATGAAGGCGCGGCTCAGCCAATCAGGTGCGCGCAGCGGGGTGGAGGACACGCCCCTACCGCTCGGCTGCACCAATGGGAAGGAAAGGGGAGCGCGTCATCGCACCGCCCCGCGTAAAGAGACCAATGGAGAGCAGGAAGAGAGCGTCAGCGCGCAGCTCCGCGGAGGGAAGCCAATGGGAGAGGGAGACAGGCGGATGGGCAGAGGGATGGCCAATGGGAGCGAGGAGAGCGGTTGGCCAATGGGAGGGAGGGATGGCGGTGAAGGAGGGGAGCAGGGAGTGAGCGTCGGAGCGGGGAGCCAATGGGAGGAGGGCGCCGCCGCGCAGGTGGGCGGCACCCAGCAACAAATAAGGTGACCTCAGGGGGCGGAGCGCAGCCGCGGCAAGGGCCAATGGGGACGCAGGAAGCCGGAGCCCAGCGTAGCCAACCCGACGCCAGCGGCGCGATGACGATGCGGGCTCGCAACCAATCAAAAGAGCCGCTCCCCATGATTGACAGAGGCAGGGCGGGCTCTGTCCTCTGGCCCCACCCACTCCATTAAAGGGCGGGGCGGCTCTCAGCCTATAGGAGCGTGGCACAGCGCGAGTGGGAGTGGCCAATTGATGGGTGTGGCGGGGGCGTTGCCTCACCTTGGTGGGCGGGGCCGGGCGCTGCCACGCACCGCCCCATGGGGGGGGGTTTGGACCCATGTAGAGACGCGGGCGCACCCATAGCGCTATGGGGAGGGGGGGAAACAGCCCATGGTGGGGATGGGGGCACTGACAGAGGGGTCCGGGGGGGTCCTATGGGTGCCCCCCCCCCACCACACACAGAGTCCGAGGTTAGCTACAAAACTGCAAAGTTACAAAGTCACAAAGAAAAGGGGGGAGAAGTGGGGGGGCACCAGGACCCCGAACAGGGCAATGGGGGGGGGACACACGAACACAACCCCAGCCCCAAGGTGAGGAGGATTGGGATGAAGATGCTCCCCCCGCACCCAGCGCTGGTTGCAGGCCCCCCCCCCCCCGGCCTTTGTAAGTGCCACAAGTCCAGGTTGAGGGGGGGGCTCTCCCCACATTAAGACCCCCAGAGTGGGGAGAGGTTCTGGCTGCATCCCAATGATGCGCCATGGAGGCTCCTATGGGGAGGGCAGCCCCGTACCCCCCCCCCCCCCCCCCATTCACCCCATGGTCCCACCCGGCGCGCACCACTCAGAGGCGCAGGTGGGGGACAGTGCGGGTGACATCGCGGAAGAAGGGGTGTCCCAGCGCCGCCTTGGCCGAGATCCGCTTGTTGGGGTCGTAGTGCAGCATTTGCTGGGGGGGAAAAGAGAAAGGGGGGGATTAAAGGGGGGTCCCCGTTATATCCCCCCCCCCCCCCCATTCAATGGGGACCCCCCCCCATAACTCACCGCTAAAAGCTTGCGCCCCTCCTCTTCGAGGGTGGCACCACCTTGGTGAAGTCCTGCGGGCCCACTTGGGGAAGGTGGGTTTGTAATCGGGCATGGCCGTGACCCCGGGCCAGGCGGCCTCGTCCGGCGTGCCCAGCGTGCGGAAGATGCGGAAGAGCTGATCGATCTCCGAGTCCCCCGGGAAGAGCGCGCGGCGGGGTGATCTGCGCCCAACGGCAGCGGGATCCGACGGGATCAGCCCCGTCCCATGGGATCCAATGGGATCAGCCCCGTCCCATGGGATCCAATGGGATCACCCGCGTGAGCGCTCGCACCGGCGCCTCGTGACCCCCCCCCCCCCCCCGGCCCCGTGCTGGGATCGTGGTGCAGGGGTCAATGGGGGATGCGGTTGGACGCGTGATGGGTACCCCCCCGGGGAGCGGCTCACATGACAGCCGTGCAGTGCCTTTGATCCCAGCTCCGTTCAGGGATGCGATGGGGGAGAACTCACCCCATAGATCCCGGGTGCACCCCTTGGACCCCAATGTCACCCACAAAGCCCCTTTGATCCCAGCTCCATCAGGGAGGCACTGGTGTCGAAGGGATGGGATGGGAAGAACCCATCCCATAGACGCACCCCTGGGACCCCACTGTCACCCACAAAGCCCTTTAAGGCCAGACCCATCAAGGAACCACTGGTGTAAATGGGGTGGGATGGGCAGAACCCACCCCATAGATCTTGGGGGCACCCCCTGGGACCCCAATATCACCCCAAAGCCCCTCTGATCCCAGCCCCACACTGTGCAGTACCACTGCAATGGGATGGGCAGAACCCACCCCATAGATCCTGGAGGCACCCCTGGGACCCCAAAATCACCCCCAAAGCCCCTCTGATCCCAACCCCACACCGTGCAGTGCCACTGCAATGGGATGGGCAGAACCCACCCCATAGATCCTGGAGGCACCCCTGGGACCCCAAAATCACCCCCAAAGCCCCTCTGATCCCAACCCCACACCGTGCAGTGCCACTGCAATGGGATGGGCAGAACCCACCCCACGGATGCTAGGGGCACCCAGCGGTGGGGCTGGGGGGGGGGTCCCATCCATCACCCACCATCTCCGCAAAGATGCAGCCCAGGCTCCAGATGTCCACCGCTGTCGAGTAGTACTTGCACCCCAGGAGGATCTCGGGCGCGCGGTACCAGAGGGTCACAACCTGCCGCAAGGGGACACATGATGGGCACCGGGTCCCCGCTGGGGCGCCCATGGTGGGGCCCCGTCTGCCCCCCCCCGCCCCCAGCGCCTACCTCATGGGTGTAGGTGCGCACGGGCACCCCGAAGGCGCGGGCCAGGCCGAAGTCGGCCAATTTGATGGCACCGTCGGTGTTGATGAGCAGGTTCTGGGGCTTGAGGTCGCGGTGCAGCACGCGGTGAGCGTGGCAGAAGGCCAGGCCCTGCAGCAGCTGGAACAGGTAACTCTATGGGGACAGCGTGTGGGGGGGTCAATAGGGATGGGGGGGTGACCCCCCCCCCCAACCCCTGCCCCACATCGTGGTCCGTCCGTCCCCCCCCACACCTTGATGAGGGGCAGCGCGATGCCGCTGAGGGATGAGGAGTCCATGAACTTCTTGAGGTCCTGGTGCAGGGAACTCGAAGACCAGGTAGAGCTTGTTCTCCGTGTGGATCACGTCCAGCAGCCTGGAGCGGGGGCGAACGGCGCAGGCGTGGGGTGCCCCATGGCCATGGGGGGGGCCCACACCCATAGGTGTCCCCTCCGCCCCATGGATGCTCTCCCACCCTCATGGGTGTCTCCCCCTCATCCCCATGGATGCCCCCCCTCAAACTCACGCTCGCCCCCCCCTCATCTCCCCACACCCCTGTGCCCTCCCCACTGCTTCCAACCACACCCAAGCCACCCCCACATCCCCCCCCCCCCATCCCTTATGGGGTGCCCCCCGCCGCTCACTTGACGATGTTGGGGTGATTGAGCTCCTTGAGCAGTGAGATCTCCCGGATCGCGGTGCTGGGGACCCCCTCGGTCTCTCTGGGATGGGGGAGCACAAAGGGGCTGAACCCCATCCCCATAGACCCCCCTATCCCCATAGCCCCCCCATCCCCACAGCACTCCCATCCCCATAGACCCCCCATCCCCATAGACCCCCCCATCCCCATAGCACCCCATCCCCATAGCACCCATCCCCATAGACCCCCCTATCCCCATAGCCCCCCATCCCCACAGCACTCCCATCCCCATAGACCCCCCATCCCCATAGCACCGCATCCCCATAGACCCCCCATCCCCACAGACCCCCCGACCCCCCCATCCCCATAGATCCCCCCACCCTCATACACTCCTCCATCCCCATAGACCCCCCCATCCCCAAAACCCCCCCCATCCCCACAGACCCCCCCCCCCCATCCCAAACCCTCCCCCCCCCCCTCCCCGACCCCCCCACCCCCACAGCCCCCCCCAGCCCCCCCCGGCCCCCACTCACGTATCCAACCGGATCTTCTTGAGCGCCACCACCTCCCCCGTCACCTTGTTCCGGGCCTTGTACACGACCCCGTACGTGCCCTCCCCGATCTTCTCCACCTTCTGGAAGTTCTCCATGGGGGGGGCACCTCTGGCTCCCTATGGGGTCCCTATGGGCTCCCTATGGGGTCCCTATGGGGTCCCTATGGGGTCCCTATGGGGTCCTATGGGACCTACGGGGTCCTCTCGCGGGGGGGGGGGTCCCGGGGGTCCCTCCGGAGCGATCGCAGCCGCCGCTTCCCCCCCCCCCCGCCACGGAACGTTTCGGCGGGTCCTGCTGCCGGCCCCGCCCAGCGCGCACGCTTCCCGCCTTCCGCCGGCAGCGCTCCGATTGGCCAGGCTCTCCGTGACGTCAGGGCGGCGCGGGAGAATTGTTAAAGGGGCAATTGAGGTTCCATAGAGCGGCGTTGGGCTTGGGACGGGAACGGGCTCTGGGTGGGCCCCACCAATGGGAGAAAGGGGGGGGGCAACGGGTACCGGATGGGTCATGGCGGAGGTCCGGCATCGCTATGGGGGGGGAGTTGGGGGCTTTAAGGGTCCCACATAAAGCGGGGGGGGGGAGCCACCGGGGTCTGAGCCCCCCCAAAGTGGGAATAATGGGGACTGTGGGTGCACGGGGGGTCCCCATTGTGCGTCCAAGGCAGATCCATGGGCATGGGACCATCATGAGGGGGCTGGGTATGGGGGGCAGCACCCCCTATATCCCCCCCCCCCCCCCATTGGCTGGGGTGCCTCAGTGTCCCTAAAGCACCCCACGGCCCCCCCCAAACCGCCCCAGGGCACAGCCGGAGCGTGTGACCGGGGCTGACCACGCGTGCTCGCACGTGTCCCCCACGTAACACAAGGGGGGGGGGGGGGGGAGCTCCCTCGGGTGCCCCCCCCCCCCCCCTTTCTCCCCACCTTTTTGGGTGGGATTTATGCAAACGAGAGCCCCTTCATAACCCCCGGCCCCGCTGCTGAGCCCGGCGGTGCCCAGAGCGGGGGGACGCTAGGACCATGCGGGTGCTTGGGGTGGCCGCGGTGCTGGGGACCCTCCTGGTCCTGGCTGTGGCTCAGAGGAGTAAGTGGGGTTCAATGGGGGGGGGGGCATTGATGGGGGGGGTGCTTAACGGGGGGGGGGGGTGCACCCCGAGCTTGGCAATGGAGCCATAAGGATGGTGCTGGCCAATGATGGGGCTCACAGCATCCACCCACCCCGGGGTTGGAGTGGGAGCAGGATTAGACCCCGCTAATCCCTTTGGGGGCCATGGTGGGGAGGGGGGGGGGTTCATTTGGGGTCCCCGATGCTCTGCAGGACGTGGGGGGAACCCACAGCGCTTTGGGAAGAGGGTTTGGGGGTCCCCATCGCTATTGGGGGGGGCACCTCCTTGCTGCCTGTCCCCGTCCATCAATGACTATGGGGCACTGGGGGGCTCAGCTCCCCCCACACCGCGGCACCGGCTCAGCTGAGAGTCACATGAAGAGGCTTTGGGCAGCGCTCGGTGCCATGTGATGGGCTTTGCCCCACTCGTGGCCCATCACGCGGTGCCGGGGGGGGGGGGTCGCTATGGCCAGAATGGA
>NW_027069106.1:0-35807 GCF_037157495.1 Lathamus discolor | reverse complement strand
TGACCCTATAGAGACCCTAGAGAGACCCTAGAGACCCTATAGAGACCCTAGGGAACCTATAGAGACCCTAGGAACCCTATAGAGACCCTATAGAGACCCTAGGGACCCTATAGAGACCCTATAGAGACACTAGAGACCCTATAGAGACCCTATAGAGACCCTAGAGACCCTATAGAGACCCTAGGGAACCTATAGAGACACTAGGAACCCTATAGAGACCCTATAGAGACCCTAGGGATCCTATAGAGACCCTATAGAGACCCTAGAGACCCTATAGAGACCCTATAGAGATCCTATAGAGAACCTAGAGACCCTAGAGAGACCCTAGAGAGACCCTAGAGACCCTATAGAGACCCTATAGAGACCCTAGAGTCCCTATAGTGACCCTAGGGACCCTATAGAGACCCTAGGAACCCTATAGAGACCCTATACAGACCCTAGGGACCCTATAGATACCCTATAGAGACCCTAGAGACCCTATAGAGACCCTATAGAGACCCGAGGAACCCTATAGAGACCGTATAGAGACCCTAGAAACCCTATAGACACCCTAGAGAGACCCTAGAGACCCTAGAGAGACGCTAGAGAGACACTAGAGACCCTATAGAGACCCTAGAGAGACCCTAGAGACCCTATAGAGACCCTAGGGACCCTATAGAGACCCTAGGAACCCTATAGAGACCCTATAGAGACCCTAGGGACCCTATAGAGACCCTATAGAGACACTAGAGACCCTATAGAGACCCTAGAGAGACCCTAGAGACCCTATAGAGACCCTAGGGAACCTATAGAGACCCTAGGAACCCCATAGAGACCCTATAGAGACCCTAGGGACCCTATAGAGACCCTATAGAGACACTAGAGACCCTAGAGAGACCCTATAGAGACCCTATTGAGACCCTAGGGACCCTATAGAGACCCTATAGAGACACTAGAGACCCTATAGAGACACTATAGAAACACTAGAGACCCTATAGAGACCCTAGAGACCCAATAGAGAACCTATAGAGACCCAAGAGACCCTATAGAGACCCTAGAGAGACCCTAGAGACCCTATAGAGACCCCTAGAGAGACCCTAGAGACCCTATAGAGACCCTAGGGGACACTATAGAGACCCTAGGAACCATATAGAGACCCTATAGAGACACTAGAGACCCTATAGAGACCCTATAGAGACCCTAGAGACCCTATAGAGACCCTAGGGAACCTATAGAGACACTAGGAACCCTATAGAGACCCTATAGAGACCCTAGGGATCCTATAGAGACCCTATAGAGACCCTAGAGACCCTATAGAGACCCCTATAGAGATCCTATAGAGAACCTAGAGACCCTAGAGAGACCCTAGAGAGACCCTAGAGACCCTATAGAGACCCTATAGAGACACTAGAGTCCCTATAGTGACCCTAGGGACCCTATAGAGACCCTAGGAACCCTATAGAGACCCTATACAGACCCTAGGGACCCTATAGATACCCTATAGAGACCCTAGACCCCTAGAGACCCTATAGAGACCCTAGAGACCGAGGAACCCTATAGAGACCGTATAGAGACCCTAGAAACCCTATAGACACCCTAGAGAGACCCTAGAGACCCTAGAGAGGACGCTAGAGACACACTAGAGACCCTATAGAGACCCTAGAGAGACCCTAGAGACCCTATAGAGACCCTAGGGACCCTATAGAGACCCTAGGAACCCTATAGAGACCCTATAGAGACCCTAGGGACCCTATAGAGACCCTATAGAGACACTAGAGACCCTATAGAGACCCTAGAGAGACCCCTAGAGACCCTATAGAGACCCTAGGGAACCTATAGAGACCCTAGGAACCCCATAGAGACCCTATAGAGACCCTAGGGACCCTATAGAGACCCTATAGAGACACTAGAGACCCTAGAGAGACCCTATAGAGAACCTATTGAGACCCTAGGGACCCTATAGAGACCCTATAGAGACACTAGAGACCCTATAGAGACACTATAGAAACACTAGAGACCCTATAGAGACCCTAGAGACCCAATAGAGAACCTATAGAGACCCAGAGACCCTATAGAGACCCTAGAGAGACCCTAGAGACCCTATAGAGACCCTAGAGAGACCCTAGAGACCCTATAGAGACCCTAGGGACACTATAGAGACCCTAGGAACCATATAGAGACCCTATAGAGACCCTAGGGACCCTATAGAGACTCTATAGAGACCCTAGAGACACTATAGAGACCCTAGGGAACCTATAGAGACCCTAGGAACCCTATAGAGACCCTATACAGAACCTAGGGACCCTATAGAGACCCTATAGAGACCCTAGAGACCCTATAGAGACCCTATAGAGACCCGAGGAACCCTATAGAGACCGTATAGAGACCCTAGAAACCCTATAGACACACTAGAGAGACCCTAGAGACCCTATAGAGACACTAGAGAGACACTAGAGACCCTATAGAGACCCGAGAGAGACCCTAGAGACCCTATAGAGACATTAGGGACCCTATAGAGACCCTAGGAACCCATAGAGACCCTATAGAGACCCTAGGGACCCTATAGAGACCCTATAGAGACACTAGAGACCCTAGAGAGACACTATAGAGACCCTATTGAGACCCTAGGGACCCTATAGAGACCCTATAGAGACACTAGAGACCCTATAGAGACACTATAGAAACACTAGAGACCCTATAGAGACCCTAGAGACCCAATAGAGACCCTATAGAGACCCCAAGAGACCCTATAGAGACCCTAGAGAGACCCTAGAGACCCCTATAGAGACCCTAGAGAGACCCTAGAGACCCTATAGAGACCCTAGGGACACTATAGAGACCCTAGGAACCATATAGAGACCCTATAGAGACCCTAGAAACCCTATAGAGTCCCTATAGAGACCCTAGAGACACTATAGAGACCCTAGGGAACCTATAGAGACACTAGAAACCCTATAGAGGACCCTATAGAGACACTATAGAGACCCTAGGGGACCCTATAGAGACCCTATAGAGACACTAGAGACCCTATAGAGACCCTATAGAGACCCTAGAGACCCTATAGAGACCCCAGAGAGACCCGAGAGACCCTATAGAGACCCTATAGAGACCATAGAGACACTATAGAGACCCTAGAGAGATCCTAGGGACCCTATAGACCCTATAGAGACCCTAGGGTCCCTATAGAGACCCTATAGAGACCGTATAGAGACCCTAGAGACCCTATAGAGACACTAGGGAACTTATAGAGACCCTAGGAACCCTATGGAGACCCTATAGAGACCCTAGGGACCCAATAGAGACCGTATAGAGACCCTAGAGAACTATAGAGACCCTAGAGAGACCCTAGAGACCCTAACGAGACACTAGAGACACTATAGAGACCCTAGGGACCCCTATAGAGACCCTAGGAACCCTATAGAGGCCCTATAGAGACTCTAGGGACCCTATACAGACCCTATAGA
Source organism: Lathamus discolor (assembly GCF_037157495.1). Lineage (NCBI taxonomy): Eukaryota > Metazoa > Chordata > Aves > Psittaciformes > Psittacidae > Lathamus > Lathamus discolor. Next base: position 32,364 of record NW_027069106.1, on the reverse strand, counting down.
GACCCTAGAGACCCTATAGAGACCCTATAGAGACCCTAGGGACCCTATAGAGACCCTGTAGAGACCGTATAGAGACCCTAGAGACCCTAGAGAGACCCTAGGGAACCTATAGAGACCCTAGGAACCCTATAGAGACCCTATAGAGACCCTAGGGACCCTATAGAGACCCTATAGAGACACTAGAGACCCTATAGAGACCCTATAGAGACCCTAGAGACCCTATAGAGACCCTATAGAGACCCTAGAGACCCTATAGAGACCCCTATAGAGACCCTAGAGACCCTATAGAGACCCTAAGGACCCTATAGAGTACCTAGGAACCCTATAGAGACCCTATAGAGACCCTAGGGACCCTATAGAGACACTATAGAGACACTAGAGACCCCTATAGAGACCCTATAGAGACCCTAGAGACCCTATAGAGACCCTAGGGAACCTATAGAGAACCCAGGAACCCTATAGAGACCCTATAGAGACCCTAGGGATCCTATAGAGACACTATAGAGAACCTAGAGACCCTATAGAGACCCTATAGAGGCCCTATAGAGAACCTAGGGACACTATAGAGACCCTATAGAGACCCTAGAGACCCATAGAGACCCTAGAGAGACCCTAGAGAAACTATAGAGACCCTAGGAACCCTATACAGACCCTATAGAGACCCTTTAGAGTTCCTATAGAGACCCTAGGGACCATATAGAGACCCTAGGAACCCTATAGAGACCCTATAGAGACCCTAGGGACCCTATCGAGACCCTATAGAGACACTAGAGACCCTATAGAGACCCTATAGAGACCCTATAGAGACCCTAGGGACCCTATAGAGACCCTATAGAGACCCTAGAGACCCTATAGAGACCCTAGGGACACTATAGAGACCCTAGGAACCATATAGAGACCCTATAGAGACCCTAGGGACCCTATAGAGACTCTATAGAGACCCCTAGAGACACTATAGAGACCCTAGGGAACCTATAGAGACCCTAGGAACCCTATAGAGACCCTATACAGAACCTAGGGACCCTATAGAGACCCCTATAGAGACCCTAGAGACCCTATAGAGACCCTATAGAGACCCGAGGAACCCTATAGAGACCGTATAGAGACCCTAGAAACCCCTATAGACACACTAGAGACCCTAGAGACCCTATAGAGACACTAGAGAGACACTAGAGACCCTATAGAGACCCTAGAGAGACCCTAGAGACCCTATAGAGACATTAGGGACCCTATAGAGACCCTAGGAACCCCATAGAGACCCTATAGAGACCCTAGGGACCCTATAGAGACCCTATAGAGACACTAGAGACCCTAGAGAGACACTATAGAGACCCTATTGAGACCCTAGGGACCCTATAGAGACCCTATAGAGACACTAGAGGACCCTATAGAGACACTATAGAAACACTAGAGACCCTATAGAGACCCTAGAGACCCAATAGAGACCCTATAGAGACCCAAGAGACCCTATAGAGACCCTAGAGAGACCCTAGAGACCCTATAGAGACCCTAGAGAGACCCTAGAGACCCTATAGAGACCCTAGGGACACTATAGAGACCCTAGGAACCATATAGAGACCCTATAGAGACCCTAGAAACCCTATAGAGTCCCTATAGAGACCCTAGAGACACTATAGAGACCCTAGGGAACCTATAGAGACACTAGAAACCCTATAGAGACCCTATAGAGACACTATAGAGACCCTAGGGACCCTATAGAGACCCTATAGAGACACTAGAGACCCTATAGAGACCCTATAGAGACCCTAGAGACCCTATAGAGACCCCAGAGAGACCCGAGAGACCCTATAGAGACCCTATAGAGACCATAGAGACACTATAGAGACCCTAGAGAGATCCTAGGGACCCTATAGACCCTATAGAGACCCTAGGGTCCCTATAGAGACCCTATAGAGACCGTATAGAGACCCTAGAGACCCTATAGAGACACTAGGGAACTTATAGAGACCCTAGGAACCCTATGGAGACCCTATAGAGACCCTAGGGACCCAATAGAGACCGTATAGAGACCCTAGAGAAACTATAGAGACCCTAGAGAGACCCTAGAGACCCTAACGAGACACTAGAGACACTATAGAGACCCTAGGGACCCTATAGAGACCCTAGGAACCCTATAGAGGCCCTATAGAGACTCTAGGGACCCCTATACAGACCCTATAGAGACCCTAGAGACCCTATAGAGACCCTATAGAGACCCTAGGGACCCTATAGAGACCCTGTAGAGACCGTATAGAGACCCTAGAGACCCTAGAGAGACCCTAGGGAACCTATAGAGACCCTAGGAACCCTATAGAGACCCTATAGAGACCCTAGGGGACCCTATAGAGACCCTATAGAGACACTAGAGACCCTATAGAGACCCTATAGAGACCCTAGAGACCCTATAGAGACCCTATAGAGACCCTAGGGACCCTATAGAGTACCTAGGAACCCTATAGAGACCCTATAGAGACCCTAGGGACCCTATAGAGACACTATAGAGACACTAGAGACCCTATAGAGACCCTATAGAGACCCTAGAGACCCTATAGAGACCCTAGGGAACCTATAGAGAACCCAGGAACCCTATAGAGACCCTATAGAGACCCTAGGGATCCTATAGAGACACTATAGAGAACCTAGAGACCCTATAGAGACCCTATAGAGGCCCTATAGAGAACCTAGGGACACTATAGAGACCCTATAGAGACCCTAGAGACCCCATAGAGACCCTAGAGAGACCCTAGAGAAACTATAGAGACCCTAGGAACCCTATACAGACCCTATAGAGACCCTAGAGTCCCTATAGAGACCCTAGGGACCATATAGAGACCCTAGGAACCCTATAGAGACCCTATAGAGACCCTAGGGACCCTATCGAGACCCTATAGAGACACTAGAGACCCTATAGAGACCCTATAGAGACCCTATAGAGACCCTAGGGACCCTATAGAGACCCTATAGAGACCCTAGAGACCCTATAGAGACCCTATAGAGACCCTATAGAGACCCTAGGGACCCTATAGAGACCCTATAGAGACACTAGAGACCCTATAGAGACCCTATAGAGACCCTAGAGACCCTATAGAGACCCTACGGAACCTATAGAGACCCTAGGAACCCTATAGAGACACTATAGAGACATTAGGGACCCTATAGAGACCCTACAGAGACACTAGAGACCCTATAGAGACCCTATAGAGAACCTAGAGACCCTATAAAGACCCTAGAGACTCTATAGAGACTCTATAGAGACCCTATAGAGACCCTATAGAGACCCTAGGGACCCTATAGAGACCCTATAGAGACCCTAGAGACCCTAGAGAGACCCTATAGAGACCCTAGAGACACTATAGAGACCATATAGAGAAACTAGAGACCCTATAGAGACCCTATAGAGACACTATAGAGACCCTAGGGACCCTATAGAGACCCTATAGAGACCCTAGAGACCCTATAGAGACCCTAGAGACACTACAGAGACAGTAGAGAGACCCTAGGGACCCTATAGACACTATAGAGACCCTAGGGACCCTATAGAGACCCTTCAGAGACCGTATAGAGACCATAGAGACCAATAGAGACCCTAGGGAACTTATAGAGACCCTAGGAACCCTATGGAGACCCTATAGATACCCTAGGGACCCTATAGAGACCGTATAGAGACCCTAGAGACCCTATAGAGACCCTAGAGAGACCCTAGAGACCCTATAGAGACCCTATAGAGACACTAGAGACCCTATAGAGACCCTATAGAGACCCTAGGGACCCTATAGAGACCCTATAGAGACCCTAGGGACCCTATAGAGACCCTATAGAGACCCTAGGGACCCTATAGAGACCCTATAGAGACACTAGAGACCCTATAGAGGCCCTAGAGAGACCCTAGAGACCCTATAGAGACCCTAGGGTCCCTATAGAGACCCTAGGAACCCCTATAGAGACCCTATAGAGACACTAGGGACCCTATAGAGACCCTATAGAGACACTAGAGACCCTATAGAGACCCTATAGAGACCCTAGAGACACTATAGAGACCCTAGGGAACCTATAGAGACCCTAGGAACCCTATAGAGACCCTATAGAGAACCTAGGGACCCTATAGAGACCCTATAGAGACCCTAGAGACTCTATAGAGACCCTAGAGAGGCCCTAGAGACCCTATAGAGACACTAGGGACCCTATAGAGACCCTAGGAACCCTATAGAGACCCTATAGAGACCCTAGGGACCCTATAGAGACCCTATAGAGACCCTAGGAACCCTATAGAGACCCTATAGAGACCCTAGGAACACTATAGAGACCGTATAGAGACCCTAGGGACCCTATAGAGACCCTATAGAGACCCTAGGAACCCTATAGAGACCCTATAGAGACCCTAGGAACACTATAGAGACCCTATAGAGACCCTAGGGACCCTATAGAGACCCTAGGAACCCTATAGAGACCCTATAGAGACCCTAGGAACCCTATAGAGACCCTATAGAGACACTAGGGACCCTATAGAGACCCTATAGAGACACTAGAAACCCTATAGAGACACTATAGAGACACTAGAGACCCTATAGAGACCCTAGAGACCCAATAGAGACCCTATAGAGACCCAAGAGACCCTATAGAGACCCTAGAGAGACCCTAGAGACCCTATAGAGACCCTAGGGAACCTATAGAGACCCTAGGAACCCTATAGAGACCCTATAGAGACCCTAGGGACCTATAGAGTCCCTATAGAGACACTAGAGACCCTATAGAGACCCTATAGAGAACCCTAGAGACCCTATAGAGACCCTAGGGAACCTATAGAGACACTAGGAACCCTATAGAGACCCTATAGAGACCCTAGGGATCCTATAGAGACCCTATAGAGACCCTAGAGACCCTATAGAGACCCTATAGAGATCCTATAGAGAACCTAGAGACCCTAGAGAGACCCTAGAGAGACCCTAGAGACCCTATAGAGACCCTATAGAGACCCTAGAGTCCCTATAGTGACCCTAGGGACCCTATAGAGACCCTAGGAACCCTATAGAGACCCTATACAGACCCTAGGGACCCTATAGATACCCTATAGAGACCCTAGAGACCCTATAGAGACCCTATAGAGACCCGAGGAACCCTATAGAGACCGTATAGAGACCCTAGAAACCCTATAGACACCCTAGAGAGACCCTAGAGACCCTAGAGAGACGCTAGAGAGACACTAGAGACCCTATAGAGACCCTAGAGAGACCCTAGAGACCCTATAGAGACCCTAGGGACCCTATAGAGACCCTAGGAACCCTATAGAGACCCTATAGAGACCCTAGGGACCCTATAGAGACCCTATAGAGACACTAGAGACCCTATAGAGACCCTAGAGAGACCCTAGAGACCCTATAGAGACCCTAGGGAACCTATAGAGACCCTAGGAACCCCATAGAGACCCTATAGAGACCCTAGGGACCCTATAGAGACCCTATAGAGACACTAGAGACCCTAGAGAGACCCTATAGAGACCCTATTGAGACCCTAGGGACCCTATAGAGACCCTATAGAGACACTAGAGACCCTATAGAGACACTATAGAAACACTAGAGACCCTATAGAGACCCTAGAGACCCAATAGAGAACCTATAGAGACCCAAGAGACCCTATAGAGACCCTAGAGAGACCCTAGAGACCCTATAGAGACCCTAGAGAGACCCTAGAGACCCTATAGAGACCCTAGGGACACTATAGAGACCCTAGGAACCATATAGAGACCCTATAGAGACCCTAGGGACCCTATAGAGACTCTATAGAGACCCTAGAGACACTATAGAGACCCTAGGGAACCTATAGAGACCCTAGGAACCCTATAGAGACCCTATACAGAACCTAGGGACCCTATAGAGACCCTATAGAGACCCTAGAGACCCTATAGAGACCCTATAGAGACCCGAGGAACCCTATAGAGACCGTATAGAGACCCTAGAAACCCTATAGACACACTAGAGAGACCCTAGAGACCCTATAGAGACACTAGAGAGACACTAGAGACCCTATAGAGACCCTAGAGAGACCCTAGAGACCCTATAGAGACATTAGGGACCCTATAGAGACCCTAGGAACCCCATAGAGACCCTATAGAGACCCTAGGGACCCTATAGAGACCCTATAGAGACACTAGAGACCCTAGAGAGACACTATAGAGACCCTATTGAGACCCTAGGGACCCGATAGAGACCCTATAGAGACACTAGAGACCCTATAGAGACACTATAGAAACACTAGAGACCCTATAGAGACCCTAGAGACCCAATAGAGACCCTATAGAGACCCAAGAGACCCTATAGAGACCCTAGAGAGACCCTAGAGACCCTATAGAGACCCTAGAGAGACCATAGAGACCCTATAGAGACCCTAGGGACACTATAGAGACCCTAGGAACCATATAGAGACCCTATAGAGACCCTAGAAACCCTATAGAGTCCCTATAGAGACCCTAGAGACACTATAGAGACCCTAGGGAACCTATAGAGACACTAGAAACCCTATAGAGACCCTATAGAGACCCTATAGAGACCCTAGGGACCCTATAGAGACCCTAGGAACCCTATAGAGGCCCTATAGAGACTCTAGGGACCCTATACAGACCCTATAGAGACCCTAGAGACCCTATAGAGACCCTATAGAGACCCTAGGGACCCTATAGAGACCCTGTAGAGACCGTATAGAGACCCTAGAGACCCTAGAGAGACCCTAGGGAACCTATAGAGACCCTAGGAACCCTATAGAGACCCTATAGAGACCCTAGGGACCCTATAGAGACCCTATAGAGACCCTAGAGACCCTATAGAGACCCTATAGAGACCCTAGAGACCCTATAGAGACCCTATAGAGACCCTAGAGACCCTAGAGAGACCCTATAGAGACCCTATTGAGACCCTAGGGACCCTATAGAGACCCTATAGAGACACTAGAGACCCTATAGAGACACTAGGGAACTTATAGAGACCCTAGGAACCCTATGGAGACCCTATAGAGACCCTAGGGACCCAATAGAGACCGTATAGAGACCCTAGAGAAACTATAGAGACCCTAGAGAGACCCTAGAGACCCTAACGAGACACTAGAGACACTATAGAGACCCTAGGGACCCTATAGAGACCCTAGGAACCCTATAGAGGCCCTATAGAGACTCTAGGGACCCTATACAGACCCTATAGAGACCCTAGAGACCCTATAGAGACCCTATAGAGACCCTAGGGACCCTATAGAGACCCTGTAGAGACCGTATAGAGACCCTAGAGACCCTAGAGAGACCCTAGGGAACCTATAGAGACCCTAGGAACCCTATAGAGACCCTATAGAGACCCTAGGGACCCTATAGAGACCCTATAGAGACACTAGAGACCCTATAGAGACCCTATAGAGACCCTAGAGACCCTATAGAGACCCTATAGAGACCCTAGAGACCCTATAGAGACCCTATAGAGACCCTAGAGACCCTATAGAGACCCTAGGGACCCTATAGAGTACCTAGGAACCCTATAGAGACCCTATAGAGACCCTAGGGACCCTATAGAGACACTATAGAGACACTAGAGACCCTATAGAGACCCTATAGAGACCCTAGAGACCCTATAGAGACCCTAGGGAACCTATAGAGAACCCAGGAACCCTATAGAGACCCTATAGAGACCCTAGGGATCCTATAGAGACACTATAGAGAACCTAGAGACCCTATAGAGACCCTATAGAGGCCCTATAGAGAACCTAGGGACACTATAGAGACCCTATAGAGACCCTAGAGACCCCATAGAGACCCTAGAGAGACCCTAGAGAAACTATAGAGACCCTAGGAACCCTATACAGACCCTATAGAGACCCTAGAGTCCCTATAGAGACCCTAGGGACCATATAGAGACCCTAGGAACCCTATAGAGACCCTATAGAGACCCTAGGGACCCTATCGAGACCCTATAGAGACACTAGAGACCCTATAGAGACCCTATAGAGACCCTATAGAGACCCTAGGGACCCTATAGAGACCCTATAGAGACCCTAGAGACCCTATAGAGACCCTATAGAGACCCTATAGAGACCCTAGGGACCCTATAGAGACCCTATAGAGACACTAGAGACCCTATAGAGACCCTATAGAGACCCTAGAGACCCTATAGAGACCCTACGGAACCTATAGAGACCCTAGGAACCCTATAGAGACACTATAGAGACATTAGGGACCCTATAGAGACCCTACAGAGACACTAGAGACCCTATAGAGACCCTATAGAGAACCTAGAGACCCTATAAAGACCCTAGAGACTCTATAGAGACTCTATAGAGACCCTATAGAGACCCTATAGAGACCCTAGGGACCCTATAGAGACCCTATAGAGACCCTAGAGACCCTAGAGAGACCCTATAGAGACCCTAGAGACACTATAGAGACCATATAGAGAAACTAGAGACCCTATAGAGACCCTATAGAGACACTATAGAGACCCTAGGGACCCTATAGAGACCCTATAGAGACCCTAGAGACCCTATAGAGACCCTAGAGACACTACAGAGACAGTAGAGAGACCCTAGGGACCCTATAGACACTATAGAGACCCTAGGGACCCTATAGAGACCCTTCAGAGACCGTATAGAGACCATAGAGACCAATAGAGACCCTAGGGAACTTATAGAGACCCTAGGAACCCTATGGAGACCCTATAGATACCCTAGGGACCCTATAGAGACCGTATAGAGACCCTAGAGACCCTATAGAGACCCTAGAGAGACCCTAGAGACCCTATAGAGACCCTATAGAGACACTAGAGACCCTATAGAGACCCTATAGAGACCCTAGGGACCCTATAGAGACCCTATAGAGACCCTAGGGACCCTATAGAGACCCTATAGAGACCCTAGGGACCCTATAGAGACCCTATAGAGACACTAGAGACCCTATAGAGGCCCTAGAGAGACCCTAGAGACCCTATAGAGACCCTAGGGTCCCTATAGAGACCCTAGGAACCCTATAGAGACCCTATAGAGACCCTAGGGACCCTATAGAGACCCTATAGAGACACTAGAGACCCTATAGAGACCCTATAGAGACCCTAGAGACACTATAGAGACCCTAGGGAACCTATAGAGACCCTAGGAACCCTATAGAGACCCTATAGAGAACCTAGGGACCCTATAGAGACCCTATAGAGACCCTAGAGACTCTATAGAGACCCTAGAGAGGCCCTAGAGACCCTATAGAGACACTAGGGACCCTATAGAGACCCTAGGAACCCTATAGAGACCCTATAGAGACCCTAGGGACCCTATAGAGACCCTATAGAGACCCTAGGAACCCTATAGAGACCCTATAGAGACCCTAGGAACACTATAGAGACCGTATAGAGACCCTAGGGACCCTATAGAGACCCTATAGAGACCCTAGGAACCCTATAGAGACCCTATAGAGACCCTAGGAACACTATAGAGACCCTATAGAGACCCTAGGGACCCTATAGAGACCCTAGGAACCCTATAGAGACCCTATAGAGACCCTAGGAACCCTATAGAGACCCTATAGAGACACTAGGGACCCTATAGAGACCCTATAGAGACACTAGAAACCCTATAGAGACACTATAGAGACACTAGAGACCCTATAGAGACCCTAGAGACCCAATAGAGACCCTATAGAGACCCAAGAGACCCTATAGAGACCCTAGAGAGACCCTAGAGACCCTATAGAGACCCTAGGGAACCTATAGAGACCCTAGGAACCCTATAGAGACCCTATAGAGACCCTAGGGACCCTATAGAGTCCCTATAGAGACACTAGAGACCCTATAGAGACCCTATAGAGACCCTAGAGACCCTATAGAGACCCTAGGGAACCTATAGAGACACTAGGAACCCTATAGAGACCCTATAGAGACCCTAGGGATCCTATAGAGACCCTATAGAGACCCTAGAGACCCTATAGAGACCCTATAGAGATCCTATAGAGAACCTAGAGACCCTAGAGAGACCCTAGAGAGACCCTAGAGACCCTATAGAGACCCTATAGAGACCCTAGAGTCCCTATAGTGACCCTAGGGACCCTATAGAGACCCTAGGAACCCTATAGAGACCCTATACAGACCCTAGGGACCCTATAGATACCCTATAGAGACCCTAGAGACCCTATAGAGACCCTATAGAGACCCGAGGAACCCTATAGAGACCGTATAGAGACCCTAGAAACCCTATAGACACCCTAGAGAGACCCTAGAGACCCTAGAGAGACGCTAGAGAGACACTAGAGACCCTATAGAGACCCTAGAGAGACCCTAGAGACCCTATAGAGACCCTAGGGACCCTATAGAGACCCTAGGAACCCTATAGAGACCCTATAGAGACCCTAGGGACCCTATAGAGACCCTATAGAGACACTAGAGACCCTATAGAGACCCTAGAGAGACCCTAGAGACCCTATAGAGACCCTAGGGAACCTATAGAGACCCTAGGAACCCCATAGAGACCCTATAGAGACCCTAGGGACCCTATAGAGACCCTATAGAGACACTAGAGACCCTAGAGAGACCCTATAGAGACCCTATTGAGACCCTAGGGACCCTATAGAGACCCTATAGAGACACTAGAGACCCTATAGAGACACTATAGAAACACTAGAGACCCTATAGAGACCCTAGAGACCCAATAGAGAACCTATAGAGACCCAAGAGACCCTATAGAGACCCTAGAGAGACCCTAGAGACCCTATAGAGACCCTAGAGAGACCCTAGAGACCCTATAGAGACCCTAGGGACACTATAGAGACCCTAGGAACCATATAGAGACCCTATAGAGACCCTAGGGACCCTATAGAGACTCTATAGAGACCCTAGAGACACTATAGAGACCCTAGGGAACCTATAGAGACCCTAGGAACCCTATAGAGACCCTATACAGAACCTAGGGACCCTATAGAGACCCTATAGAGACCCTAGAGACCCTATAGAGACCCTATAGAGACCCGAGGAACCCTATAGAGACCGTATAGAGACCCTAGAAACCCTATAGACACACTAGAGAGACCCTAGAGACCCTATAGAGACACTAGAGAGACACTAGAGACCCTATAGAGACCCTAGAGAGACCCTAGAGACCCTATAGAGACATTAGGGACCCTATAGAGACCCTAGGAACCCCATAGAGACCCTATAGAGACCCTAGGGACCCTATAGAGACCCTATAGAGACACTAGAGACCCTAGAGAGACACTATAGAGACCCTATTGAGACCCTAGGGACCCGATAGAGACCCTATAGAGACACTAGAGACCCTATAGAGACACTATAGAAACACTAGAGACCCTATAGAGACCCTAGAGACCCAATAGAGACCCTATAGAGACCCAAGAGACCCTATAGAGACCCTAGAGAGACCCTAGAGACCCTATAGAGACCCTAGAGAGACCCTAGAGACCCTATAGAGACCCTAGGGACACTATAGAGACCCTAGGAACCATATAGAGACCCTATAGAGACCCTAGAAACCCTATAGAGTCCCTATAGAGACCCTAGAGACACTATAGAGACCCTAGGGAACCTATAGAGACACTAGAAACCCTATAGAGACCCTATAGAGACCCTATAGAGACCCTAGGGACCCTATAGAGACCCTAGGAACCCTATAGAGGCCCTATAGAGACTCTAGGGACCCTATACAGACCCTATAGAGACCCTAGAGACCCTATAGAGACCCTATAGAGACCCTAGGGACCCTATAGAGACCCTGTAGAGACCGTATAGAGACCCTAGAGACCCTAGAGAGACCCTAGGGAACCTATAGAGACCCTAGGAACCCTATAGAGACCCTATAGAGACCCTAGGGACCCTATAGAGACCCTATAGAGACCCTAGAGACCCTATAGAGACCCTATAGAGACCCTAGAGACCCTATAGAGACCCTATAGAGACCCTAGAGACCCTAGAGAGACCCTATAGAGACCCTATTGAGACCCTAGGGACCCTATAGAGACCCTATAGAGACACTAGAGACCCTATAGAGACACTATAGAAACACTAGAGACCCTATAGAGACCCTAGAGACCCAATAGAGAACCTATAGAGACCCAAGAGACCCTATAGAGACCCTAGAGAGACCCTAGAGACCCTATAGAGACCCTAGAGAGACCCTAGAGACCCTATAGAGACCCTAGGGACACTATAGAGACCCTAGGAACCATATAGAGACCCTATAGAGACCCTAGGGACCCTATAGAGACTCTATAGAGACCCTAGAGACACTATAGAGACCCTAGGGAACCTATAGAGACCCTAGGAACCCTATAGAGACCCTATACAGAACCTAGGGACCCTATAGAGACCCTATAGAGACCCTAGAGACCCTATAGAGACCCTATAGAGACCCGAGGAACCCTATAGAGACCGTATAGAGACCCTAGAAACCCTATAGACACACTAGAGAGACCCTAGAGACCCTATAGAGACACTAGAGAGACACTAGAGACCCTATAGAGACCCTAGAGAGACCCTAGAGACCCTATAGAGACATTAGGGACCCTATAGAGACCCTAGGAACCCCATAGAGACCCTATAGAGACCCTAGGGACCCTATAGAGACCCTATAGAGACACTAGAGACCCTAGAGAGACACTATAGAGACCCTATTGAGACCCTAGGGACCCGATAGAGACCCTATAGAGACACTAGAGACCCTATAGAGACACTATAGAAACACTAGAGACCCTATAGAGACCCTAGAGACCCAATAGAGACCCTATAGAGACCCTATAGAGACCCTAGAGACCCTATAGAGACCCTAGGGACCCTATAGAGTACCTAGGAACCCTATAGAGACCCTATAGAGACCCTAGGGACCCTATAGAGACACTATAGAGACACTAGAGACCCTATAGAGACCCTATAGAGACCCTAGAGACCCTATAGAGACCCTAGGGAACCTATAGAGAACCCAGGAACCCTATAGAGACCCTATAGAGACCCTAGGGATCCTATAGAGACACTATAGAGAACCTAGAGACCCTATAGAGACCCTATAGAGGCCCTATAGAGAACCTAGGGACACTATAGAGACCCTATAGAGACCCTAGAGACCCCATAGAGACCCTAGAGAGACCCTAGAGAAACTATAGAGACCCTAGGAACCCTATACAGACCCTATAGAGACCCTAGAGTCCCTATAGAGACCCTAGGGACCATATAGAGACCCTAGGAACCCTATAGAGACCCTATAGAGACCCTAGGGACCCTATCGAGACCCTATAGAGACACTAGAGACCCTATAGAGACCCTATAGAGACCCTATAGAGACCCTAGGGACCCTATAGAGACCCTATAGAGACCCTAGAGACCCTATAGAGACCCTATAGAGACCCTATAGAGACCCTAGGGACCCTATAGAGACCCTATAGAGACACTAGAGACCCTATAGAGACCCTATAGAGACCCTAGAGACCCTATAGAGACCCTACGGAACCTATAGAGACCCTAGGAACCCTATAGAGACACTATAGAGACATTAGGGACCCTATAGAGACCCTACAGAGACACTAGAGACCCTATAGAGACCCTATAGAGAACCTAGAGACCCTATAAAGACCCTAGAGACTCTATAGAGACTCTATAGAGACCCTATAGAGACCCTATAGAGACCCTAGGGACCCTATAGAGACCCTATAGAGACCCTAGAGACCCTAGAGAGACCCTATAGAGACCCTAGAGACACTATAGAGACCATATAGAGAAACTAGAGACCCTATAGAGACCCTATAGAGACACTATAGAGACCCTAGGGACCCTATAGAGACCCTATAGAGACCCTAGAGACCCTATAGAGACCCTAGAGACACTACAGAGACAGTAGAGAGACCCTAGGGACCCTATAGACACTATAGAGACCCTAGGGACCCTATAGAGACCCTTCAGAGACCGTATAGAGACCATAGAGACCAATAGAGACCCTAGGGAACTTATAGAGACCCTAGGAACCCTATGGAGACCCTATAGATACCCTAGGGACCCTATAGAGACCGTATAGAGACCCTAGAGACCCTATAGAGACCCTAGAGAGACCCTAGAGACCCTATAGAGACCCTATAGAGACACTAGAGACCCTATAGAGACCCTATAGAGACCCTAGGGACCCTATAGAGACCCTATAGAGACCCTAGGGACCCTATAGAGACCCTATAGAGACCCTAGGGACCCTATAGAGACCCTATAGAGACACTAGAGACCCTATAGAGGCCCTAGAGAGACCCTAGAGACCCTATAGAGACCCTAGGGTCCCTATAGAGACCCTAGGAACCCTATAGAGACCCTATAGAGACCCTAGGGACCCTATAGAGACCCTATAGAGACACTAGAGACCCTATAGAGACCCTATAGAGACCCTAGAGACACTATAGAGACCCTAGGGAACCTATAGAGACCCTAGGAACCCTATAGAGACCCTATAGAGAACCTAGGGACCCTATAGAGACCCTATAGAGACCCTAGAGACTCTATAGAGACCCTAGAGAGGCCCTAGAGACCCTATAGAGACACTAGGGACCCTATAGAGACCCTAGGAACCCTATAGAGACCCTATAGAGACCCTAGGGACCCTATAGAGACCCTATAGAGACCCTAGGAACCCTATAGAGACCCTATAGAGACCCTAGGAACACTATAGAGACCGTATAGAGACCCTAGGGACCCTATAGAGACCCTATAGAGACCCTAGGAACCCTATAGAGACCCTATAGAGACCCTAGGAACACTATAGAGACCCTATAGAGACCCTAGGGACCCTATAGAGACCCTAGGAACCCTATAGAGACCCTATAGAGACCCTAGGAACCCTATAGAGACCCTATAGAGACACTAGGGACCCTATAGAGACCCTATAGAGACACTAGAAACCCTATAGAGACACTATAGAGACACTAGAGACCCTATAGAGACCCTAGAGACCCAATAGAGACCCTATAGAGACCCAAGAGACCCTATAGAGACCCTAGAGAGACCCTAGAGACCCTATAGAGACCCTAGGGAACCTATAGAGACCCTAGGAACCCTATAGAGACCCTATAGAGACCCTAGGGACCCTATAGAGTCCCTATAGAGACACTAGAGACCCTATAGAGACCCTATAGAGACCCTAGAGACCCTATAGAGACCCTAGGGAACCTATAGAGACACTAGGAACCCTATAGAGACCCTATAGAGACCCTAGGGATCCTATAGAGACCCTATAGAGACCCTAGAGACCCTATAGAGACCCTATAGAGATCCTATAGAGAACCTAGAGACCCTAGAGAGACCCTAGAGAGACCCTAGAGACCCTATAGAGACCCTATAGAGACCCTAGAGTCCCTATAGTGACCCTAGGGACCCTATAGAGACCCTAGGAACCCTATAGAGACCCTATACAGACCCTAGGGACCCTATAGATACCCTATAGAGACCCTAGAGACCCTATAGAGACCCTATAGAGACCCGAGGAACCCTATAGAGACCGTATAGAGACCCTAGAAACCCTATAGACACCCTAGAGAGACCCTAGAGACCCTAGAGAGACGCTAGAGAGACACTAGAGACCCTATAGAGACCCTAGAGAGACCCTAGAGACCCTATAGAGACCCTAGGGACCCTATAGAGACCCTAGGAACCCTATAGAGACCCTATAGAGACCCTAGGGACCCTATAGAGACCCTATAGAGACACTAGAGACCCTATAGAGACCCTAGAGAGACCCTAGAGACCCTATAGAGACCCTAGGGAACCTATAGAGACCCTAGGAACCCCATAGAGACCCTATAGAGACCCTAGGGACCCTATAGAGACCCTATAGAGACACTAGAGACCCTAGAGAGACCCTATAGAGACCCTATTGAGACCCTAGGGACCCTATAGAGACCCTATAGAGACACTAGAGACCCTATAGAGACACTATAGAAACACTAGAGACCCTATAGAGACCCTAGAGACCCAATAGAGAACCTATAGAGACCCAAGAGACCCTATAGAGACCCTAGAGAGACCCTAGAGACCCTATAGAGACCCTAGAGAGACCCTAGAGACCCTATAGAGACCCTAGGGACACTATAGAGACCCTAGGAACCATATAGAGACCCTATAGAGACCCTAGGGACCCTATAGAGACTCTATAGAGACCCTAGAGACACTATAGAGACCCTAGGGAACCTATAGAGACCCTAGGAACCCTATAGAGACCCTATACAGAACCTAGGGACCCTATAGAGACCCTATAGAGACCCTAGAGACCCTATAGAGACCCTATAGAGACCCGAGGAACCCTATAGAGACCGTATAGAGACCCTAGAAACCCTATAGACACACTAGAGAGACCCTAGAGACCCTATAGAGACACTAGAGAGACACTAGAGACCCTATAGAGACCCTAGAGAGACCCTAGAGACCCTATAGAGACATTAGGGACCCTATAGAGACCCTAGGAACCCCATAGAGACCCTATAGAGACCCTAGGGACCCTATAGAGACCCTATAGAGACACTAGAGACCCTAGAGAGACACTATAGAGACCCTATTGAGACCCTAGGGACCCGATAGAGACCCTATAGAGACACTAGAGACCCTATAGAGACACTATAGAAACACTAGAGACCCTATAGAGACCCTAGAGACCCAATAGAGACCCTATAGAGACCCAAGAGACCCTATAGAGACCCTAGAGAGACCCTAGAGACCCTATAGAGACCCTAGAGAGACCCTAGAGACCCTATAGAGACCCTAGGGACACTATAGAGACCCTAGGAACCATATAGAGACCCTATAGAGACCCTAGAAACCCTATAGAGTCCCTATAGAGACCCTAGAGACACTATAGAGACCCTAGGGAACCTATAGAGACACTAGAAACCCTATAGAGACCCTATAGAGACCCTATAGAGACCCTAGGGACCCTATAGAGACCCTAGGAACCCTATAGAGGCCCTATAGAGACTCTAGGGACCCTATACAGACCCTATAGAGACCCTAGAGACCCTATAGAGACCCTATAGAGACCCTAGGGACCCTATAGAGACCCTGTAGAGACCGTATAGAGACCCTAGAGACCCTAGAGAGACCCTAGGGAACCTATAGAGACCCTAGGAACCCTATAGAGACCCTATAGAGACCCTAGGGACCCTATAGAGACCCTATAGAGACCCTAGAGACCCTATAGAGACCCTATAGAGACCCTAGAGACCCTATAGAGACCCTATAGAGACCCTAGAGACCCTAGAGAGACCCTATAGAGACCCTATTGAGACCCTAGGGACCCTATAGAGACCCTATAGAGACACTAGAGACCCTATAGAGACACTATAGAAACACTAGAGACCCTATAGAGACCCTAGAGACCCAATAGAGAACCTATAGAGACCCAAGAGACCCTATAGAGACCCTAGAGAGACCCTAGAGACCCTATAGAGACCCTAGAGAGACCCTAGAGACCCTATAGAGACCCTAGGGACACTATAGAGACCCTAGGAACCATATAGAGACCCTATAGAGACCCTAGGGACCCTATAGAGACTCTATAGAGACCCTAGAGACACTATAGAGACCCTAGGGAACCTATAGAGACCCTAGGAACCCTATAGAGACCCTATACAGAACCTAGGGACCCTATAGAGACCCTATAGAGACCCTAGAGACCCTATAGAGACCCTATAGAGACCCGAGGAACCCTATAGAGACCGTATAGAGACCCTAGAAACCCTATAGACACACTAGAGAGACCCTAGAGACCCTATAGAGACACTAGAGAGACACTAGAGACCCTATAGAGACCCTAGAGAGACCCTAGAGACCCTATAGAGACATTAGGGACCCTATAGAGACCCTAGGAACCCCATAGAGACCCTATAGAGACCCTAGGGACCCTATAGAGACCCTATAGAGACACTAGAGACCCTAGAGAGACACTATAGAGACCCTATTGAGACCCTAGGGACCCGATAGAGACCCTATAGAGACACTAGAGACCCTATAGAGACACTATAGAAACACTAGAGACCCTATAGAGACCCTAGAGACCCAATAGAGACCCTATAGAGACCCAAGAGACCCTATAGAGACCCTAGAGAGACCCTAGAGACCCTATAGAGACCCTAGAGAGACCCTAGAGACCCTATAGAGACCCTAGGGACACTATAGAGACCCTAGGAACCATATAGAGACCCTATAGAGACCCTAGAAACCCTATAGAGTCCCTATAGAGACCCTAGAGACACTATAGAGACCCTAGGGAACCTATAGAGACACTAGAAACCCTATAGAGACCCTATAGAGACCCTATAGAGACCCTAGGGACCCTATAGAGACCCTAGGAACCCTATAGAGGCCCTATAGAGACTCTAGGGACCCTATACAGACCCTATAGAGACCCTAGAGACCCTATAGAGACCCTATAGAGACCCTAGGGACCCTATAGAGACCCTGTAGAGACCGTATAGAGACCCTAGAGACCCTAGAGAGACCCTAGGGAACCTATAGAGACCCTAGGAACCCTATAGAGACCCTATAGAGACCCTAGGGACCCTATAGAGACCCTATAGAGACCCTAGAGACCCTATAGAGACCCTATAGAGACCCTAGAGACCCTATAGAGACCCTATAGAGACCCTAGAGACCCTATAGAGACCCTAGGGACCCTATAGAGTACCTAGGAACCCTATAGAGACCCTATAGAGACCCTAGGGACCCTATAGAGACACTATAGAGACACTAGAGACCCTATAGAGACCCTATAGAGACCCTAGAGACCCTATAGAGACCCTAGGGAACCTATAGAGAACCCAGGAACCCTATAGAGACCCTATAGAGACCCTAGGGATCCTATAGAGACACTATAAAGAACCTAGAGACCCTATAGAGACCCTATAGAGGCCCTATAGAGAACCTAGGGACACTATAGAGACCCTATAGAGACCCTAGAGACCCCATAGAGACCCTAGAGAGACCCTAGAGAAACTATAGAGACCCTAGGAACCCTATACAGACCCTATAGAGACCCTAGAGTCCCTATAGAGACCCTAGGGACCATATAGAGACCCTAGGAACCCTATAGAGACCCTGTAGAGACACTAGGGACCCTATAGAGACCCTATAGAGACCCTAGAGTCCCTATAGAGACCCTATAGAGACCCTAGGAACCCTATAGAGACCGTATAGAGACCCTAGAGACCCTATAGAGACCCTATAGAGACCCTAGAGACCCTATAGAGACCCTAGAGACCCTAGAGAGACCCTAGAGACCCTATAGAGACCCTAGGAACCCTATAGAGACCCTATAGAGACCCTAGAGTCCCTATAGAGACCCTAGGGACCCTATAGAGACCCTAGGGACCCTATAGAGACCCTATAGAGACCCTAGGGACCCTATAGAGACCCTATAGAGACCCTAGAGACCCTATAGAGACCCTATAGAGACCCTAGGAACCCTATAGAGACCGTATAGAGACCCTAGAGACCCTATAGAGACCCTATAGAGACCCTAGAGACCCTATAGACACCCTAGAGAGACCCTAGAGACCCTATAGAGACCCTAGAGAGACCCTAGAGACCCTATAGAGACCCTAGGGACCCTATAGAGACCCTAGGAACCCTATAGAGACCCTAGGGAACCTATAGAGACCCTAGGAACCCTATAGAGACCCTATAGAGACCCTAGGGACCCTATAGAGTCCATATAGAGACCCTAGAGACCCTATAGAGACCCTATAGAGACCCTAGGAACCCTATAGAGACCGTATAGAGACCCTAGAGACCCTATAGAGACCCTATAGAGACCCTAGAGACCCTATAGAGACACTATAGAGACCCTAGAGACCCTATAGAGACCCTAGGAACCCTATAGAGACCCTATAGAGACCCTAGGGACCACTATAGAGACCCTATAGAGACCCTAGAGACCCTATAGAGACCCTAGGGAACCTATAGAGACCCTAGGAACCCTATAGAGACCATATAGAGACCCTAGGGACCCTATAGAGACCCTATAGAGACCCTAGAGACCCTATAGAGAACCTATTGAGACCCTATAGAGACCCTATAGAGACCCTAGGTACCCTATAGAGACCCTATAGAGACACTAGAGACCCTATAGAGACCCTATAGAGACCCTAGAGACCCTATAGAGACCCTAGGGAACCTATAGAGACCCTAGGAACCCTATAGAGACCCTATAGAGACCCTAGGGACCCTATAGAGACCCTACAGAGACACTAGAGACCCTATAGAGACCCTATAGAGAACCTAGAGACCCTATACAGACCCTAGAGACCCTATAGAGACCCTATAGAGACCCTATAGAGACCCTAGAGACCCTAGAGAGACCCTATAGAGACCCTAGAGACCCTATAGAGACCATATAGAGACCCTAGAGACCCTATAGAGACCCTATAGATACCCTATAGAGACCCTAGGGACCCTATAGAGACACTATAGAGACACTAGAGACCCTATAGAGACCCTATAGAGACCCTAGAGACCCTATAGAGACCGTAGAGAGACCCTAGAGACCCAACAGAGACCCTAGAGAGACCCTAGAGACACTATAGAGACCCTAGAGAGATACTAGGGACCCTATAGACACTATAGAGACCCTAGGGACACTATAGAGACCCCAGGGAACTTATAGAGACCCTAGGAACCCTATGGAGACCCTAAGAGACCCTAGGGACCCTATAGAGACCGTATAGAGACCCTAGAGACCCTATAGAGACCCTAGAGAGACCCTAGAGACCCTATAGTGACCCTAGAGAGACCCTAGAGACCCTATAGAGACCCTAGGGACCCTATAGAGCCCCTAGGAACCCTATAGAGGCCCTATAGAGACCCTAGGGACCCTATAGAGACCCTATAGAGACCCTAGAGACCCTATAGAGACCCTATAGAGACCCTAGGGACCCTAAGAGACCCTATAGAGACCCTAGAGACCTATAGAGACCTATAGAGTTCCTAGGGACCCTATAGACACCCTATAGAGGCCCTAGAGAGACCCTAGAGACCCTATAGAGACCTAGGTCCCTATAGAGACCCTAGGAACCCTATAGAGACCCTATAGAGACCCTAGGGACCCTATAGAGACCTATAGAGACACTAGAGACCCTATAGAGACCCTATAGAGACCCTAGAGACACTATAGAGACCCCTAGAGAGACCCTAGAGACCCTAGAGAGACCCTAGAGAGACCCTAGAGACCCTATAGAGACCCTAGGGACCCTATAGAGACCCTAGGAACCCTATAGAGACCCTATAGAAACCCTAGGGACCCTATAGAGACCCTATAGAGACCCTAGGAACCCTATAGACACCCTATAGAGACCCTAGAGACCCTATAGAGACCCTATAGAGACCCTAGGAACCCTATAGAGACCGTATAGAGACCCTAGAGACCCTAAGAGACCTATAGTGACCCTAGAGACCCTATAGAGACCCTAGAGAGACCCTAGAGACACTACAGAGACCCTAGAGAGACCCTAGAGACCCTATAGAGACCCTAGGTACCCTATAGATACCCTAGGAACCCTATAGAGACCCTAGAGAGACCTAGAGACCCTATAGACACCCTGAGAGACCCTAGAGACCCTATAGAGACCCTAGAGAGACCCTAGAGACCTATAGAGACCCTATAGAGACCCTAGGGACCCTATAGAGACCCTATAGAGCCCCTAGAGACCCTATAGAGACCCTATAGAGTCCCTAGGAACCCTATAGAGACCGTATAGAGACCCTAGAGACCCTATAGAGACCCAATAGAGACCCTAGAGACCCTATAGAGACCCTAGAGAGACCCTAGAGACCCTATAGAGACCCTAGGACCTATAGAGACCCAATAGTGACCTAGGGACCAATAGAGACCTATAGAGACCCTGGGAACCTATAAGACCTAGGAACCCTGTAGAGACCCTATAGAGACCCTAGGGACCCTATAGAGTCCTATAGTGACCCTAGAGACCCTATAGAGACCGTAGGAACCCTATAGAGACCCTATAGAGACCTTATAGAGACCCTAGGGACCCTATAGAGACCCTATAGAGACACTAGGACCATATAGAGTCCCTAGGGAACCTATAGAGACCATAGATCCCTATAGAGACCCTATAGAGACCCTCGGGACCCTATAGAGACCCTATAGAGACCCTAGAGACCCTATAGAGACCCTATAGACCCTAGGAACCCTATAGAGACCCTATAGAGACCCTAGGACCCTATAGAGACCCTATAGAGACCCTAGAGACCCTATAGAGACCCTAGGGACCTATAGGACCCTAGAACCCTATAAAGACCCTATAGAGACCCTAGGGACCCTATAGAGACCCTAGAGAGACCTAGAGACCCTATAGAGACCCTATAGAGACCTAGGAACCCTATAGAGTCCTAGGAACTATAGAGACCTAGGATCCCTATAGAGACCCTATAGAGACCCTAGGGACCCTATAGAGACCCTATAGAGACCTAGAGACCCTATAGAGACCCTATAGAGACCCTAGGGAACCTATAGAGACCCTATAGAGACCCTAGGGACCCTATAGAGACCCTATAGAGACCCTAGAGACCCTATAGAGACCCTAGGGAACCTATAGAGACCCTAGGAACCCTATAGAGACCCTATAGAGACCCCTAGGACCCTATAGAGACCCTACAGAGACACTAGAGACCTAAGAGACCTATAGAGACCCTAGAACCTATAGAGACACTAGGACCTTAGAGACCCTATAGAGACCCTAGGGATCCTATATCAGAGACCCTATAGAGACCTAGGACCCTATAGAGATCGCCCATAGAGACACTAGAGACCCTATAGAGACCCAAGAGACCCTATAGAGACCCTAGAGTGACCCTGAGACCCTATAGAGACCCTAGGAACCCTATAGAGACCCTATAGAGACCCTAGGGACCCTATAGAGACCCTAGGAACCCTATAGAGACCCTAGAACCCTATAGAGACCCTATAGAGACTCTAGGGACCCTATAGAGACCCTTAGAGACCCTAGAGACCCTATAGAGACCTATAGAGACCCTAGAGACCCTAGAGAGACCCTAGAGAGACCTAGAGACCCTAAGAGACCCTAGAGAGACCCTAGAGACCCTATAGAGACACTAGGACCCTATAGAGACCTAGGAACCCTATAGTAGACCCTACGAGACCCTAGGGACCCTATAGGACCCTGGAGAGACACTAGAGACCCTATAGAGACACTATAGAGACACTAGAGACCCTATAGAGACCCTATAGAGACCATATAGAGACCCTAGGAACCCTATAGATGCCCTATAGAGACACTAGGGACCCTATAGAGACCCTATAGAGACCCTAGAGACCATATAGAGACCCTAGAGAGACCGTAGAGACCCTACAGAGACCCTAGGGACACTATAGAGACTCTAGGAACCCTAAAGAGACCCTATAGGACCTGGACCCTATAGAGACCATATAGAGACCCTAGAGCCCCTATAGAGACCCTAGAGAGACCCTAGAGACCCTACAGAGACCCTAGAGAGACCCTAGAGACCCTATAGAGACACTAGGGACCCTATAGAGACCCTAGGAACCCTATAGAGACCCTATAGAGACCCTATAGAGACCCTAGAGACACTATAGAGACCCTAGAGAGACCCTAGAGGACACTATAGAGACCCTAGGGACCCTATAGAGACCCTAAGAACCCTATAGAGACCCTATAGAGACCTAGGGACCCTATAGAGTCCCTATAGAGGCCTAGAGACCCTATAGAGACCCTAGGGACCCTTATAGACCTAGAACCCTATAGAGACCTATTGAGACCCTATAGAGACCCTACGGACCCTATAGAGACCCTATAGAGACCCTAGGAACATATAGAGACCGTATAGAGACCTAGAGACCCTATAGAGACCCTATAGAGACCCTAGAGACCCTATAGAGACCCTATAGAGACCCTAGAGACCGTATAGAGACCCTAGAGAGACCTTAGAGACCTATAGAGACCCTAGGGACCCTATAGAGACCCTAAGAACCCTATAGAGACCTACAGAGACCCTAGGACCCTATAGACCTATAGAGACACTAGAGACCCAATAGAGACCTATAGAGACCTAGGGAACCTATAGAGACCCTAGGAAACCTATAGACACCCTATAGAGACCCTAGGGATCCTATAGAGACCCTATAGAGGACCCTAGGAACCCTAAGAGACCCTATAGAGACCCTAGGGACCCTATAGAGATGCTATAGAGACCTAGAGACCCTATAGAGACCCTAGGACCTATAGAGACCCTAGGAACCCTATAGAGACCTATGGAGACCCTAGAGACCCTATAGAGACCCTATAGAGACCCTATAGAGACCCAGGGACCTATAGAGACCCTATAGAGACCTAGAGACCCTATAGAGACCCTATAGAGACTCTGGAGACCCTATAGAGACCCTAGAGAGACCCTAGAGACCCTATAGAGACACTAGGAACCCTATAGAGACCTAGGAACCTATAGAGACCTATAGAGACCCTAGGGACCTAGAGACCCTAGGAACCCTATAGAGACCCTAGGAACCCTATAGAGACCCTATAGAGACCCTAGGGACCCTATAGAGACCCTATAGGGACCCAAGAGACCCTATAGAGACGCTAGAGAGACCCTAGAGACCCTATAGAGACCCTATAGAGGACCCTAGAGACCCTATAGAGACCATAGGGACCCTATAGAGACCCTAGGAACCCTATAGAGACACTATAGAGACACTAGGGACCCTATAGAGACCTATAGAGACACTAGAGACCCTATAGAGACCCTATAGAGACCCCAGGAACCCTATAGAGACCGTATAGAGACACTAGAGACCCTATAGAGCCCTATAGAGACCCTAGAGACCCTATAGACACCTAGAGAGACCTAGAGACCCTACAGAGACCTAGGGACCTATAGAGACCCTAGGAACCCATAGAGACCCTATTGAGACCTAGGACCCTATAGAGACCCTATAGAGACCTAAACCATATAGACCTAGGACCTATAGAGACCCTAGGAACCCTTAGAGACCCTATAGAGACCCTAGGGACCCTATAGAGTCCCTATAGAGACCCAAGAGACCCTATAGAGACCTATAGAGACCCTAGGAACCCTATAGAGACCGTATAGAGACCCTAGAGACCCTATAGAGACCCTATAGAGACCCTAGAGACCCTATAGAGACCATATAGAGACACTAGAGACCCTATAGAGACACTAGAGAGACACTAGAGACCCTATAGAGACCCTAGGGACCCTATAGAGACCCTAGGAACCCTATAGAGACCCTATAGATACCCTAGGGACCTATAGAGACCCTATAGAGACACTAGAGACCCTATAGAGACCCTATAGAGACCTAGAGACCCTATAGAACCATAGGGAACCTAAAGAGACCCTAGGAACCCATAGAGACCCTATAGAGCCCTAGGGACCCTATAGAGACCCTATAGAGACACTGAGACCCTAGAGAGTCCCTATAGAGACCCTATAGAGACCCTAGGGACCCTATAGAGACCTATAGAGACACTAGACACCCTATGGAGACCCTATAGAGACCCTAGAGACCAATAGAGACCCTATAGAGACCCAAGAGACCCTATAGAGACCCTAGAGAGACCCTAGAGACCCTAGAGACCCTAGAGAGACCCTAGAGACCCTATAGAGACCCTAGGGACACTATAGAGACACTAGGAACCCTAAGAGACCCTATAGAGACCCTAGAAACCCTATAGAGACCCTATAGAGACACTAGAGACCCTATAGGACCCTATAGAGACCCTAGAGACCCTATAGACACCCTAGTGAACCTATAGAGACCCTAGGAACCCTATAGAGACCATATAGAGGCCCTAGGACCCTATAGAGACCTATAGAGACCTAGAGACCCTATAGAGACCCTATAGAGACCCTATAGAGACCCTAGGGACCCTATAGAGACCCTATAGAGACACTAGACCCTATAGAGACCTATAGAGACCCTAGAGACCTATAGAGACCCTACGGAACCTATAGAGACCCTAGGAACCCTATAGAGACACTATAGAGACCCTAGGGACCCTATAGGACCTACAGAGACACTAGAGACCCTATAGAGACCCTATAGAGAACCTAGAGACCCTATAAAGACCCTAGAGACCCTATAGAGACCCTATAGAGACCCTATAGAGACCCTAGGGACCCTATAGAGACCCTATAGAGACCCTAGAGACCCTAGAGAGACCCTATAGAGACCCTAGAGACACAATAGAGACCATATAGAGACCCTAGAGACCCTATAGAGACCCTATAGAGACACTATAGAGACCCTAGGGACCCTATAGAGACCCTATAGAGACCCTAGAGACCCTATAGAGACCTAGAGACACTACAGAGACAGTAGAGAGACCCTAGGGACCCTATAGACACTATAGAGACCCTAGGGACCCTATAGAGACCCTTTTAGAGACCGTATAGAGACCATAGAGACCAATAGAGACCCTAGGGAACTTATAGAGACCCTAGGAACCCTATGGAGACCCTATAGATACCCTAGGGACCCTATAGAGACCGTATAGAGACCCTAGAGACCCTATAGAGACCCCTAGAGAGACCCTAGAGACCCTATAGAGACCCTATAGAGACACTAGAGACCCTATAGAGACCCTATAGAGATCCTAGGGACCCTATAGAGACCCTATAGAGACCTAGGGACCCTATAGAGACCCTATAGAGACCCTAGGGACCCTATAGAGACCCTATAGAGACACTAGAGACCCTATAGAGGCCCTAGAGAGACCCTAGAGACCCTATAGAGACCCTAGG
Organism: Lathamus discolor; assembly: GCF_037157495.1. Taxonomy (NCBI): domain Eukaryota; kingdom Metazoa; phylum Chordata; class Aves; order Psittaciformes; family Psittacidae; genus Lathamus; species Lathamus discolor. Next base: position 5,572 of record NW_027069106.1, on the reverse strand, counting down.
GTCCCTATAGAGACCTAGGAACCCTAGAGGACCCTATAGAGACCCTAGGACCCTATAGAGACCCTATAGAGACACTAGAGACCCTATAGAGACCCTATAGAGACCCTAGAGACACTATAGAGACCCTAGGGACCCTATAGAGACCCTATAGAGACCCTAGGAAACCCCTATAGAGACCCTATAGAGACCCTAGGAACACTATAGAGACCGTATAGAGACCCTAGGGACCCTATAGAGACCCTATAGAGACCCTAGGAACCTATAGAGACCCCTATAGAGACCCTAGGAACACTATAGAGACCCTATAGAGACCCTAGGGACCCTATAGAGACCCTAGGAACCCTATAGAGACCCTATAGAGACCCTAGGAACCCTATAGAGACCCTATAGAGACACTAGGGACCCCTATAGAGACCCTATAGAGACACTAGAAACCCTATAGAGACACTATAGAGACACTAGAGACCCTATAGAGACCCTAGAGACCCTATAGAGACCCTATAGAGACCCAAGAGACCCTATAGAGACCCTAGAGAGACCCTAGAGACCCTATAGAGACCCTAGGGAACCTATAGAGACCCTAGGAACCTATAGAGACCCTATAGAGACCCTAGGGACCCTATAGAGACCCTATAGAGACACTAGAGACCCTATAGAGACCCTATAGAGACCCTAGAGACCCTATAGAGACCCTAGGGAACCTATAGAGGACACTAGGAACCCTATAGAGACCCTATAGAGACCCTAGGGATCCTATAGAGACCCTATAGAGACCCTAGAGACCCTATAGAGACCCTATAGAGATCCTATAGAGAACCTAGAGACCCTAGAGAGACCCTAGAGAGACCCTAGAGACCCTATAGAGACCCTAGGAACCCTATAGAGACCCTATAGAGACCCTAGAGTCCCTATAGAGACCTAGGGACCCTATAGAGACCCTAGGAACCCTATAGAGACCCTATACAGACCCTAGGGACCCTATAGAGACCCTATAGAGACCCTAGAGACCCTATAGAGACCCTATAGAGACCCGAGGAACCCTATAGAGACCGTATAGAGACCCTAGAAACCTATAGACACCCTAGAGAGACCCTAGAGACCCTAGAGAGACGCTAGAGAGACACTAGAGACCCTATAGAGACCCTAGAGAGACCCTAGAGACCCTATAGAGACCTAGGGACCCTATAGAACCTAGGAACCCTATAGAGACCCTATAGAGACCCTAGGGACCCTATAGAGACCCTATAGAGACACTAGAGACCCTATAGAGACCCTAGAGAGACCCTAGAGACCCTATAGAGACCCTAGGGAACCTATAGAGACCTAGGAACCCCATAGAGACCCTATAGAGACCCTAGGGACCCTATAGAGACCCTATAGAGACACTAGAGACCCTAGAGAGACCCTATAGAGACCCTATTGAGACCCTAGGGACCCTATAGAGACCCTATAGAGACACTAGAGACCCTATAGAGACACTATAGAAACACTAGAGACCCTATAGAGACCCTAGAGACCCAATAGAGAACCTATAGAGACCCAAGAGACCCTATAGAGACCCTAGAGAGACCCTAGAGACCCTATAGAGACCCTAGAGAGACCCTAGAGACCCTATAGAGACCCTAGGGACACTATAGAGACCCTAGGAACCATATAGAGACCCTATAGAGACCCTAGGGACCCTATAGAGACTCTATAGAGACCCTAGAGACACTTTAGAGACCCTAGGGAACCTATAGAGACCCTAGGAACCCTATAGAGACCCTATACAGAACCTAGGGACCCTATAGAGACCCTATAGAGACCCTAGAGACCCTATAGAGACCCTATAGAGACCCGAGGAACCCTATAGAGACCGTATAGAGACCCTAGAAACCCTATAGACACACTAGAGAGACCCTAGAGACCCTATAGAGACACTAGAGAGACACTAGAGACCCTATAGAGACCCTAGAGAGACCCTAGAGACCCTATAGAGACCCTAGGGACCCTATAGAGACACTAGAAACCCTATAGAGACCCTATAGAGACCCTAGGGACCCTATAGAGAACCCTATAGAGACACTAGAGACCCTATAGAGACCCTAGAGAGACCCTAGAGACCCTATAGAGACATTAGGGACCCTATAGAGACCCTAGGAACCCCATAGAGACCCTATAGAGACCTAGGGACCCTATAGAGACCCTATAGAGACACTAGAGACCCTAGAGACACTATAGAGACCCTATTGAGACCCTAGGGACCCTATAGAGACCCTATAGAGACACTAGAGACCCTATAGAGACACTATAGAGACCCAAGAGACCCTATAGAGACCCTAGAGAGACCCTAGAGACCCTATAGAGACCCTAGAGAGACCCTAGAGACCCTATAGAGACCCTATGAGACACTAGAGACCCTATAGAGACACTAGAGACCCAATAGAGACCCTATAGAGACCCAAGAGACCCTATAGAGACCCTAGAGAGACCCTAGAGACCCTATAGAGACCCTAGAGAGACCCTAGAGACCCTATAGAGACCCCTATAGAGACACTAGAGACCCTATAGAGACCCTAGGGAACCTATAGAGACCCTCGAAACCCTATAGAGACCATATAGAGACCCTAGGGATCCTATAGAGACCCTATAGAGACACTAGAGACCCTATAGAGACCCTATAGAGACCCTATAGAGACCCTAGGGACCCTATAGAGAACCTATAGAGACACTAGAGACCCTATAGAGACCCTAGAGACCCTAGAGAGGACCCTAGAGAGACCCTAGAGACCCTATAGAGACCCTAGGAACCCTATAGAGACCCTATAGAGACCCTAGAGTCCCTATAGAGACCCTAGGGACCCTATAGAGACCCTAGGGACCCTATAGAGACCTATAGAGACACTAGGGACCCTATAGAGACCCTATAGAGACCTAGAGACCCTATAGAGACCCTATAGAGACCCTAGGAACCCTATAGAGACCGTATAGAGACCCTAGAGACCCTATAGAGACCCTATAGAGACCCTAGAGACCCTATAGACACCCTAGAGAGACCCTAGAGACCCTATAGAGACCCTAGAGAGACCCTAGAGACCCTATAGAGACCCTAGGGACCCTATAGAGACCCTAGGAAACCTATAGAGACACTATAGAGACCCTAGGGACCCTATAGAGACCCTAGGGAACCTATAGAGACCCTAGGAACCCTATAGAGACCCTATAGAGACCCTAGGGACCCTATAGAGTCCATATAGAGACCCTAGAGACCCTATAGAGACCTATAGAGACCCTAGGAACCCTATAGAGACCGATATAGAGACCCTAGAGACCCTATAGAGACCCTATAGAGACCCTAGAGACCCTATAGAGACCATATAGAGACCCTAGAGACCCTATAGAGACCCTAGAGAGACCCTAGAGACACTATAGAGACCTAGGGACCCTATAGAGACCCTAGGAACCCTATAGAGACCCTATAGAGACCCTAAGGGACCCTATAGAGACCCTATAGAGACCCTAGAGACCCTATAGAGACCCTAGGGAACCTATAGAGACCCTAGGAACCCTATAGAGACCATATAGAGACCCTAGGGACCCTATAGAGACCCTATAGAGACCCTAGAGACCCTATAGAGACCCTATAGAGACCCTATAGAGACCCTAGGGACCCTATAGAGACCCTATAGAGACACTAGAGACCCTATAGAGACCCTATAGAGACCTAGAGACCCTATAGAGACCCTAGGGAACCTATAGAGACCCTAGGAACCCTATAGAGACCCTATAGAGACCCTAGGGACCCTATAGAGACCCTACAGAGACACTAGAGACCCTATAGAGACCCTATAGAGAACCTAGAGACCCTATACAGATCCTAGAGACCCTATAGAGACCCTATAGAGACCCTATAGAGACCCTAGAGACCCTAGAGAGACCCTATAGAGACCCTAAGAGACCCCTATAGAGACACTATAGAGACACTAGAGACCCTATAGAGACCCTATAGAGACCCTAGAGACCCTATAGAGACCCTAGAGAGACCCTAGAGACCCTACAGAGACCCTAGAGAGACCCTAGAGATACTATAGAGACCCTAGAGAGATCCTAGGGACCCTATAGACACTATAGAGACCCTAGGGACCCTATAGAGACCCTATAGAGACCGTATAGAGACCCTAGAGACCCTATAGAGACCCCAGGGAACTTATAGAGACCCTAGGAACGCTATGGAGACCCTATAGAGACCCTAGGGACCCTATAGAGACTGTATAGAGACCCTAGAGACCCTATAGAGACTCTAGAGAGACCCTAGAGACCCTATAGTGACCCTAGAGAGACCCTAGAGACCCTATAGAGACCTAGGGACCTATAGAGACCCTAGGAACCCTATAGAGACCCTATAGAGACCCTAGGGACCCTATAGAGACCCTAGGAACCTATAGAGACCCTATAGAGACCTAGGGACCCTATAGAGACCCTATAGAGACACTAGAGACCCTATAGAAACCCTACAGAGACCTAGAGACCCTATAGAGACCCTAGGAACCTATAGAGACCCTAGGAACCCCATAGAGACCCTATAGAGACCCTAGGGACCCTATAGAGACCCTATAGAGACACTAGAGACCCTAGGGAGACCCTATAGAGACCCTATAGAGACACTAGGACCCTATAGAGACACTATAGAGACACTAGAGACCCTATAGAGACCCAGAGACCCAATAGAGACCCTATAGAGACCCAAGAGACCTATAGAGACCCTAGAGAGAACCTAGAGACCCTATAGAGACCCTAGGGAACCTATAGAGAGCCTAGGAACCCTATAGAGACCCTATAGAGACCCTAGGGACCCTATAGAGATCCTATAGAGACACTAGAGACCATATAGAGACCCTATAGAGACCCTACAGACCCTAAGAGACCCTAGAGAGACCCTAGAGACCCTATAGAGACCCTATAGAGACACTAGAGACCTATAGAGACCCTAGGGAACCTATAGAGACCCTCGAAACCCTATAGAGACCATATAGAGACCCTAGGGATCCTATAGAGACCCTATAGAGACACTAGAGACCCTATAGAGACCCTATAGAGACCCTATAGAGACCCTAGGGGCCCTATAGAGAACCTATAGAGACACTAGAGACCCTATAGAGACCCTAGAGGACCCTAGAGAGACCCTAGAGACCCTAGAGACCCTATAGAGACCCTAGGAACCCTATAGAGACCTATAGAGACCCTAGAGTCCCTATAGAGACCCTAGGGACCCTATAGAGACCCTAGGACCGTATAGAGACCCTATAGAGACCCTAGGGACCCTATAGAGACCCTATAGAGACCCTAGAGACCCTATAGAGACCCTATAGAGACCCTAGGAACCCTATAGAGACCGTATAGAGACCCTAGAGACCCTATAGAGACCCTATAGAGACCCTAGAGACCCTATAGACACCCTAGAGAGACCCTAGAGACCCTATAGAGACCCTAGAGAGACCCTAGAGACCCTATAGAGACCCTAGGGACCCTATAGAGACCCTAGGAACCCTATAGAGACACTATAGAGACCCTAGGGACCCTATAGAGACCCTAA